>NW_013671213.1:19357-28654 GCF_000517525.1 Limulus polyphemus
ATATATAGTAGTAGTAGTTATATTATGTGATACGACACAAATATATATATATATATATATATATATATATATATATATATATATACTATGTGTCAGGGGGTTCTCTTACATGTGTTACTAACACAGTATTTTATGATGTGTAATCTTAATAACTATCATTTAACTTAAAGCAGTGGTTCCCAACCTCTGATACATGTACCCCTGGGGGTATGTGGAGAGGTTTGTGGTGGGGCTCATTATGTTGCTGGCTCATTAGTCTTACTGAGAATACACAGCATAAAAAGGTAGAGAATCAGTAACTAAAATATATTGTTTATTGTGAGCTAATGCAATATTTTATGGTGGATGCTCTTAGAAACTACTGTCAAACCTCAACTATATGTTATTTCTATTTTATTTCAGTTCACAGTTTCCTTCAACATATTGGATTGCCTCCTTCTTTGTCATTGTATATACTAGCAGAAATGCTACCATATGGGCAGCTGTTTGTGTTTGTAATTAGTAATCATAGTATTCATGCCTCATTGAAAAAAATTTAGAAAAAGTGAACATTTTCTAAAAAAAAAGGATTTTTTTTTTCTGGGAAGTACTGCACAAGAAAAGTGTTCAGATTGTGCTGTTTAGTCATATGCAACAAAATGATTAAATGTACAGGGCTCCAAGTTTTCATAAATTTTATTGATATAAACTGTGATGTTTTATATATTAAAAATGGTACCATTTATTCAAAAAATAATAATAGTTTTTAAAGAGCTCCATTATCTCAGTACTACATTTAAAAATTACATCAATAAAGATATAATCAAACCCTCATCACGTACAGGCCTAGTGAAAGTCATGTTCTTGTGAGGAGAGTACGTTTATTAAAATTGTGTTCTATTATAAAGAAATGGTTGTTGCACATACAACAGTTATTTTTCTAATTGTTTGAATCTTATAGTAAGAAGATATATCATATGTCAATATATGAAGAGTAGGTTTTATGCTATGTATTAAAAAAAAAGTTGAACTGCAAGTAGAAAGACATAAAGGTTGAATTAATAAACCTTGATCAAGAAAATTTGATAATTTGTTTACATGTATTTAGATATCTGATCAACTTATCTGAATTTTTTCACAGTCTATCTAGTTTCAGATATATTTGCAGAGTTTGTATATTTTAAACCATTAATTAAACATAAGTATTTTACATAGTACTTCTTTTTATGTTATATGTAATATAGATATTTTAGAGGAATTGCATAAAATCCACAAAAACAGTATACATATGCACATTTGGAGATAAATAAGATTTTACTAATTAAAGTAGAACCTCAACATTAAGGGCAACCTTCTGACTGTGTCCAACTTCCCTTTATAGCAAGGTGCCCTTAATATAAAAAATTAGCTATGTAAAGCTGGATTCCATATTGACTATAATAAATTTCTTAATTTTAAGGTTCCCCATTTTGTTTGGTGTATGCAGGACATGGGTGTTCTTGAGTTGCATGTTCATGACATGGAGTGTTGTCAACAGGAGGTCTCAGGAGGTAGATTAGCTGTAGACTTTTCTTTTTATCATTGGTCACAAAGTTTCAGAGTACTTTTGTTGAGAGTTTGAATTACTAAAATTTCACATTTATTTTCTGCATTAATTTTACTTTCAATGACTGAAGTAGAAATCCGTTAAAAATAAAGCAACAAATCACTGCTTGTGTCATTAGACTGTTTGCGTGACACCGTAATAAGATACTCTCAAGAGCAACAAAGCATGCACACAGAAATAAGTCGACTTTACCCATGTTCTGAGATGTGAAATTTATCAGCTTGTGTATCCTACAGTGTTTACAATGAGAATTCCCCAGAGTAATAATATTGCACTTTGACTCTGTGAAAATGTTTATTACAATATATGGTTTGGAGCCAATCCATTAAACATCACAAGTGTTTGAACATTGATCATCCTTATGGGTTGTTTGTAATTTAGTGGTATACTGTACAGGAATACAAAGATAACTGCCCGCTTTATCAAGTGGCCATATAGAGAATGAGACTAAAGATACTGCCCTTAATCCGGAATATTGAGGTGCCCATTATTGCAAGATAGTAGAAAAATGAAAGAGTGAAAATGTCTGCCCTTAATGGCACAGTGCCCATTGTTTCGAGTTTCTACTATATGTGAGATTTTCATAAAATGCCATTATGCTGTTGTTTAACTCTCTCTTTAAACCCATAATTTTTTGCCCGTTCTTGTCAGAATCATGTTTATGATGTCCTAATAGTTATCATCATACTTTTGTAAAATTTCCAGTCTGTTTATAAAAGGTGGATAATAACATGGTTTAGATTAGTTTTCAGCTAAAAAAGAAAATTTTATCAGATGATGTCACCATCCAATGGGTAAATCAGGATTTTCAGCTAGATGCTGAAATCGTTCACTCAGGTTTAAAAAGCTAATATTGTTTTTGTACACCATTTTATCACCCTGAGCTAAAACAGGAAAAAATATAACACTGAAAACTTGTACTGATGAAAGGAAGAGTTAACATTTATCTGTACAGGTCTTTGCAATATTTATATTTACTGTATTCTTGCTGTAAATGTAAAACTGATTTTACTTATTTTGGTCTTTAGAGTGGTGTGTATACATATGGCAGTGTATTTCAAGCCTTAAGAATTATTCATGCAACAGAAGGATTTAAAGGCAAGTATGTGTAGATGGTATCTATATAAAACTAAGAAATGTTTTGTTTAGTTGCTATATTTACTGCTCAGATAAAACTATCAAATATTTAAACTGTAGGTATTTAATAGTGTTGAGAAAATTTCATAGAAGTCTCTGATATTGCATGAAAGCATTTTTGAAACTTAATCAGCAACCAGTAATAATAAAGTTATTAATATTCAATAATTTATTTTATGAACATAATAACTTAGCTTGGAGAATATTTTAAACAATTTGTTAGTATTTTATTGTATGGTGTCCTTATTAACATTATATTCTCTTCTTATTGTCTCGTGAAATGATGAGGCTCCAAAATAAAGGTGCCAAGGAGGTGGCTAATATATACAGGTAGATGTTTTCACTGCATAACATTTATTCAGTTTTGTTTTTTCTCTTCCCTCAGACCATGTGATTTCCTGCTGCTCTTTCTTCTGTTATTTTTTCTTTGCTCATAGCAGAGTACAACTTATTGCCTTCATTACAAAGATAATTCATTAATTTGATTGCTCATAAAACAGTAAACTGAGTAATACAGTATTTTGTCTTGAAACTATTTTTCTAAAGTTTCTTTGAAGTTGTCTTATTGTTTCATAAAAAAAAAGCTTTCTATGTGTATGATGGTTTTACAGTTTTTGTTATCAGTAATTTTGATACCATTGGCTATATTTTCTCACTTTGTTGAGTTCAAAAATACATAATACATACATTGCCTTGAATTTGCACAAAGTTTGAAAAACTTTACAAAAAATTGATTGTTCTTTTTAAATTAATGTGCATTACAACCATGTCACCACCATTTGACTCATAAAAATTCCATTTGTAAGTGCTTTATAACAACCAAATTTGAATATACCCTGTAATTGAAGGAGGATATTAGTAGGCCAGTCTAAGGTTACTTGGTGTAAAGTTTTTGCTCAGTTATTGTATTATTTCAATGCTTGATCTAGTGGTAAAAACATTCGACTGACAATATGCAGGTTACAGGATGGAAACCCTTCTCCAAAAATACTCGTCCTTTTAGCCATGTGGTCATTATAATCCCACTATTCATTGGAAGAGATTACCAGTATTGGCTAATTCTTTTCCCAACAGTCTGTCATTTTAAAATTAGGGATGGCTTGTACAGACAGCCTTGAGCAGCTTTGCACAAAATTTAACGAACAATTTCAGTGCTTTGAATGTTTTTCAAGTATATACTTCTAGAATAAGCTATATAGCTATCAAAATATTCTACTCAGCCTTATTCATTTTATTTTTCTTTGCAATAAATACTAATAAAAGAATATTATGCAGACCCTTAATTTGGTAACATAGAATAGGTAAAACAATAGAAGAGGAAAAGCAATGGGTTTGTTTGTCCATTTGGCCCCAAAATAATCAGAATAAGTCAAACTGTAATTAACAAATCAGTATATATTTGTTTTTTCCTTAACTAAATATGTCACATTTTTCTCAAAAGTTGCAATTGAATTATGCTGACCATTTTATTAAGTCTTGAAACATAAGATTACAAATCTGATGTTACTTCTTCTTATACACTTTATATTTCTCTGTATTGGGTCTTCTGTGCTTGCTAGTCATTCATGTCCCTACTTTTGTAAAACTGATTTCCCCTTTTCTGAAATTCTAGCTATGAAAGCTTGGCAGTATCCAGTCTCATTTATCCCAGGTGCTAGATAGTTGTTAAGTAGCATATATTTTAACTTTACATAGAAAAACTCATTAGGTACTATCAACATTCCTATATTCTGTTCTTGTGGGTATAAAAGTGGAATAGATTCATAACTTTTTACCTTTTATGACCTGAAATGTTTTGCATTCATTTCTGTTTTTACACCCATAAAACAGTGCATTCAGGAATAGATGTAGCATGTAATCTTACATCTGATGTATAATGTCAGTAGGATTGATTCTGGTTAGAACTTCATATAATCTTACATCTGATGTATAACATCAGTAGGATTGATTCTGGTTAGAACTTTACATACTCTTACATCTGATGTATAATGTCAGTAGGATTAATTCTGGTTAGAATTTCACATAATCTTACATCTGAAGTATAACATCAATAGGATTGATTCTGGTTAGAACTTCACATAATCTTACATCTGATGTATAATGTCAGTAGGATTGATTCTGGTTAGAACTTCACATAATCTTACATCTGATGTATAACATCAATAGGATTGATTCTGGTTAGAACTTCACATAATCTTACATCTGATGTATAATGTCAGTAGGATTGATTCTGGTTAGAACTTCACATAATCTTACATCTGACGTATAATGTCAGTAGGATTGATTCTGGTTAGAACTTCTACCATGATGCATTGCACGTCAGACATGTGTTGATCTGTATGCGAGAAGAGGAAAGACAAACAAACCATCATGAAACGTTGCATTTATGGATGGCTATTCATATTATTTAGATAAAAATCTTATGTTTTTTCTTACTGTTTACAAAGCACAAAGAAAAATGAAGGATCAAGGTTTATGGTCATAAACATTTCTCAAATATAAAAATATATACCCTGTAGCTTTGTAGATATAAACAAGATAAATCCTAATAATTTTCATTCGATACTTAATCTTGATGCCTTAAAAAGTTACAACTAAAATCATCTTCGTTTACACACACAATAACTGAACAAAAACCTGTAATGATTTGATAATATACAAGTGTAAAGATTTTTAAATTTTAATTTTTTTTTGTGAGATTAGAAATATACTAAAATACTAACATGATTTTTCCCTAATTCAAATGATTGAGCAAGGCAGCTACAGTGCATAAAGAACAATTCTACAATATTAGATAATATAGGCCTATTCAGGTAAATTTTTGAATTAATTCTTTAAATAAAGTTACTTATGTCTGTTTTGATAAAGTTGTATATTTATAAAACTGTTGTAATTGACTGCTGATCTATAAAACAAATGGTTACATGTACTTCAGTTATAAAAATAAAGCTATGTTGACAGCATGAGCAAATAGATAGTTGTATTAGCTTCAGACCATCACAGCTGTTAATTTTATCCAGTCAGGTGAATTTGTTGATAATCAGTTGAAACTAAATCAAATTGACTCAAACATCTACATATTAATCTACATTCTAGAGAATTGAGAAACTAAAATGTTGGAAGTTCTAAACAAATCAAAATTTTATCAATAGTGTACAAGTATGGTGAAAAGATTTAGTTTTGATTTATTTCCATTAGTTTGTAGACCATAACTTTCAAGTTATCTTCAATTTTATGAACAAATGGTGTACCCAGAACATTATTTTTCTGCAATGTAACATTGAAATAATACATGGAATGTGGCATATTCCTAAAATTCAAATCATGAGTGATGTCAAGTGGAATTAATCCTGTTAGAGTGCATTAATGCCACTGAAATACAATAGAACCAACAAAATGTCAAGGTTACTAGATGATTACCTGGAAAAGCTAATTAAAGGAGATCATGCATCATTGCCTCTGGTTATGTTACTTTCATTCAGTTTTAGTGTGTGACGCTCAGATACTCACATTTTGATTCTAAGTGTTTATCAGCTAAATAAAACATTATTGCTCCTCTTTCTTCTTTTTTTTCATGAGAGTCGACAAGTGTAATTTTGATTATAACTTGTACGTACAATTCAAAATTGTATATAGCAGTGCATAGGTTTATGATAATAGGGTATTGAACTATAAATGAAAAACTGGAAAGTGAAAAGCATAACTTTCATTATTTGTTCTGCATATGTATATGAATTTATTATTCACTTCACAATTACACTCTCTCTCCCCCTGGACAACTTTGCTCCCTCCCCCCCCTGGAAGTTACCACTTTTGTCTTCTCCTTATAAAGATATTTGGCCCTAAAAAGAGCCATAGTCTATTGATTCCATTTGGATTCTGTCTTCAATGAATTGAGTATTTGAGTTTTTGTTTTATTTCTAGCTTCAGTGATGTACAGTGGGTTTCTTATTTCCATGGAACACTAAATTTTTGAATTGGCAATTCCTGGAAGATGAGAGTCTGTAGAATTGGTCAAGTTTTGGTAATATATTTTCTTAGAACTCACCATGCCAGTAAATGTAATCTACAGACATTTCATGTGATGTCCACACAACAAAATGGCAAAAATGTTTCCTTATAATGTGAAGCTTCCCTTGAATCTGATATAAATGTGATTTTGTTTCAGAGCAGAGCTATGTCAATTTTTGGTACTACAAAAATCTTTTATTGTCTTTGCTGCTTCAACTGGGATCACATTTTTGGCTTTCTTAAGGCACTAGATTTCATTAATACCATTTCCATCAATAAAGCCATCTGGACTAACTTTCAAGTGTCCGTATTCAAAGTCAACAAATAATCCACATAAAGTGACTGTTGAAATTTACTGTTTCTGGTAATGTTCTAATTCTCAACCATATTCAATGGCAGCAAAATAGAATTATTTCTGGTAGAGAATTCTTTTTACCATACTAATACACAAAATAACAGCTTTTATCTTAGCTTAAGTGAAAGCTGTTAGTCTTATTATTCTTGCCATTGCAAGTTGTTGGCTTTATTTAATGTAGCTCATTCTATTTCACACTGGGTATCATGATCCACTTGAAGACTTTTCCTCTGCAAGCCTTTGTAATTCTTTTGCAGACTTATCTGGCTTGTTAGCATGAGGTTGATAATGTGGATCATAAATTTTAGATCCTGTAACATTTATTTTTGCCAGTTGAATTTTTTTTATTTTTTGTTGGTATAAGTCTTCAACAACATTTCTTTCAACTTTGTTATTCAAAATACATATTTCTTCATCACATGGGAAGGATATGTAAGTTTAGCTGTCTTCCAGGCCACATAATGGCACCTGATTGCTAGCGGATATACCAGTCCAGCAGAATGACACCTTTTTCATAACTATTCCCTTTAGACATACTAATTCACTAGTGTTCTGAGAGATGCAGATTCATTCCTGATAGTGTTGATGCTGTTGTAATACATGATAGAGCCCATTTTTTAGAACTCTTTGCATATTTTAAATGGGTGGATTTGGCTGTCAGGCATTTAAAAAGTGTTGGGAGAGATTTCTGCCTTTTTGCTGAGTGGCTCGTAGAATTTCTCCGAGTTTTTTGTTTTGTTTTTAAGTACAAACTTTTAGCTCATCTCCATCATCTCTTGACCGATTTGAGATCTAATTACAGTTTTGGGCTCAGGAGGTCAAACCTTTTTAATCGATGTATTTGACCATACCCAGTATCTCATAGATTATTTTATTCTAATCCTGCCTAAAAGAATTTCAATTTCAGTCTGGTGGAGATCCTGATGAGTAATAAAATGAAATCAGGTATATGTGTGCCCCCACGATTGGTATGGCTGTTGCACAGAAATATAGCTATTAGAATAGGAAACAAAGGTCTCGTAGATGCATTTACTCTAACCCTGCCTAAAAGAATTTCAAGTGCCGTGGCTATTGAGGATTCCCTCCTTTTTTCTTTCTTTTTTTTGTATAACACTGTACAGCATGATTGGCACATGAACTCCAATAATTTCTATTTTAAATCCATAAGGTACCTTTTCAGTTATTCATGCATGAACATTTGAATCACCATCCCTGATTAGTGTGAGATAATGAACACCATGCTTTGCATAATTTTTTCTAAACTGTACAGTTAATATGTTAGCTTCCATTAATTTTGAATACTCCAACCAGTTTGTATTGTAAGTACGAAAAGTGAGGTTTTATTTCTTCTACACCACAAACACTGCAGTATTTATTACAAATTGCTAGAATAAGTATCTTTTTTTTTCGTTGTTTTTGCTTAGTTATAGATGCTACTCTAGAATTAGCAGAGTAACTGTGGCCAAAACTTTTGCACCAGCCATCATTGCTATCACTAGTACATGTGGGGTTCCATCATACTTTACACATCCTCTATGAGTAGTTAGTTCTTTCTCCTCTTGTATCATGATCATTTGCATCCACAAAACTTGTTCTCTTACAGCTCCAAGCAAATTTTATCAAATAAGTAAATAATGTCAGAACATGTATACACATAACTGACAAAGCTTAATCCATTTGAAAATGGCCACAACCACAGCTCACAAATCTTCAAATTGTAGTGTATTTTATATCACAATAATATTTTTTAGTTCTGATACGATCACTCACTGCTGTACACAAGTTAGCTATTTTCCCTCTTGAAGTCATGCTTTTCTGCCTTGTGAAACTCCCAACTAAATTTCACATGAAAACAAATGAAATTTAGCTAGTGCATGATGATGTATCATGCAGTGAAATCCTCCATCAATAGAGTGAGACACACATTCAGCATGTAATGCTGTTTGAATACAAGAAGAGAAACAATGCCTCTGTAGCCACAAAGAATTTTAAAGAAATTTATGGAAATGTTTTGAACGTTTGTAGGTATCAACAATGATTCAGCACATTTCGTTCAGGTGATTTTAGCCTTAAAAACTGTGATGGCAGGGGCAGACATGTTGGAATTGATACTGATGCTCTGAAGACGCTTGTTGAGTCTAACCCAAGGCAACATACTCCTGAAATGGCCCTGAAATTGCATATCTCTCATGAAACAACACATAAACAT
>NW_013671213.1:28822-38978 GCF_000517525.1 Limulus polyphemus
GATGATCATCGTTTCCAACGTGTGGACATTTCTTCGTCTCTTCTGGTGCGTAATGTGTGTGAACCATTTTTGGACAGAATTGTCACTGATGATGAAAAATGGATTCTGTACGCAAATATTAAATGCCAAAAACAATGGCTCAGTCCTAGGCAAAAACCACTTACGACCTAAAAACCTGGACTCCACCAGCAGAAAGTAATGCTTTGCATTTGGTGGGACATCAAAGGAATAATTCATTTCAAACTCCTCAATCCACAGCGAACTGTCAATGCAGAGATCTATAGTTAGCAATTGGAACATTTAAATCAAGCCCTTCATCAGAAACACCCTTCACTCGTCAATTGGAAAAATGTTCTTCTTCTTCACGACATTGCACGTCCACATGTGGCACGTTTGACACAATACAAGATTATGGAGTTGAGTTGGGAAGTTCTCTCTCCCACCCACCGTATTCTCCAGATATGACACCATCTTTTTCGTTTGCTTAATGGGAAAACGTATGCAAACGTGGAAGATGTTAAAGAGGACATCAACGTGTTTTTTGCTTCAAAGCCAAGAGATTTCTTTAATCAGGGCATTAACAACCTGATTGTAAAATGGAAAAGCATCATCGATAAGAATGTAGACTATTTCATTTAATAAATGTTTTGTTTTGATATATAAGTTGTTTAGGTTTTTCATCTAAAAAAAGTGACATTAATTTCATGATGACTTAATACAATACTTCTCTACTTAATGAATATCTTTTGACTTTTTTTACCTGCATTACATATACCTTCTACCTCTGGTTTCCTTTCTTCTTCACTAACAGTTTGCTCTGCACCCAACATTTCCTTCAGGTTTAAATTCACTCCCACTATTTTATGCCTTGTTAACATGTAGAAGTAACACTTAACTTGTAGGACTTAATGTTTAGGCTTTGTTTATTATTCCTTAACATGTTCGCATACAGTATATGATTTAGATCTAGATTCTTAGTCCTTCACTTGTGCCACATAGAATATAATGTTTAGTTGTGATTACTTACTCCTTAACATATACCACAGAGTACATTATATTTCATCATAGTTCATCACTTCATCTCACATTCACTTAGAAGTTGAGGTTTGATCGTATTTGCTTATTCCTTACCATGTAAATATAGATGTTAGTGTTTCATTACAGTTAGTTTCTGCTTAACATTAACTTTTAGATATTACATTCATTCTGGTTAATTATTCCTTAACATGTACATATGGAAAATAATGCTTAGTCTTCCTTGATTATACCTTGCCTTGTACATATAACTGTTAATGTTTGATTCTAGTTCTTTATTCTCTAACAAGTCCACCTAAAAGATAATGTTTAATTCTTGTTCATTACTTCTTCACATGTACACATGGAAGATAATGCTTATTCTTGATTAATCATTCTGTTACGTCTCTGGTCGTTAATTAATTTTCTGCAAAAATTCTTTCCGAAGAAACTTTAGCGATACAAGTCCTTTTTTAAATAAAACTAGTTTATTCTTTCTCAACACAACTTTGCAATACACTTAATTTCCACAGTCAAGCTATAACAAACGCTATAATTCACAACGAACGACTCACGTGCTCGACTCAATTGTCAGTCTCTATCTCTGTCTGCAATTCAATTCCATAGTTGCCGTCACTTGTAGGAGGTCTTATATACAAGAATACTGTACATCTAGTAAACACTCAAGGCTTCGCGAAGGGACATGTATTTTCTAGAAGCTCATGACATGCTACTAGCGTCACATGACTTCTGCTGTCGTAACAATTTCTTGCCATGTACACATCCATGTTAATGTTTATTTTTAGTCATTACTCCATAACATGGCCACATAGAAGATAATGTTCTGATATCATTCATTACTCCTTCACGCGTAACTTTCATAGGAGGTAATACTTAGACAGAGTTGATTTCTCCTTATTTAGCTTTGTCAGTTATGGGTGTACATGCTCTGACATTATTTACTTAATAAAATAAAATTTGCTTGGAGCTGTACGAGAACATGAAGCTACAGTAATTCATTACTTCTTCACATACCATTATAAGATAGGGTTTGGACCTAAGCATTTACCCTACACCATGTCACACATAGTAAATGTTTAGTTGGGGCTACTTGATTGTTTCGTTCTTTTTCCTTGCTCAACATGTACATATTTATGATAATGTTCAGACATAGCTTGGGCCTGTAGTGAGTTTCATAACCTGTCATGTTCTTGGGGTAATGCTTATAGTCACAGGCTGTCTTTTGGACATGACCACGTCCTACCTGTGGTTTGGTCCCTCACCCACATGTCTTCTGTTGTTCTGCTTTCAACTCTTTTTTACATTGCCACATGCCCTCCAGTGCCACAGAGGTATGTCTGCGGACTTACAATGCTAAAAACCGGGTTTTGATACACGTGGTGGGCAGAGCACAGATAGCCCATTGTGTAGCTTTGTGCTTAATTACAAACGAAACAAACCATTGCCACACCCCTCATTGCTAACCTTCCTCTATTTTGGTTTCCTGTGCATCATTCCTCAGCCCTGGCTGTCTATGCCCTCATTCTAAACTGATCTCACCATTTTAATTATATAGGTTTTCTTCTCCATGTCTTCCCTCAGGTCCTTGATCCGTTTCAGGACACCCCTTACAGGATCCCTTTGGCATTCTCTCACAGGTGATCTCAACCTTGTTCCTATTGTGCCATCTCCTTATGTCTCAGTCCTGTCTTCCCCTCCCACTTTTCCATCCCTTCTGTTCCACCTTCCTAGGGTTATGATATCCCCTTTTCTTTGCATGTGGATTTCTCCATTCCACCTCCCTAATCATGTTGCTGTCCCTTGTTCCATTCCTTTCTCCCTTATATTACTTGTATGTACCATTGTATGGGGCATATTTCTCACCTTAGTCCCATTATTCCCATTTCAGTTGATTTCATTGCAGGAAAAATCTTGTGTGAACTGTATATCTCCTCTATTTTGGGTTTTCAGGCAGCCTTTTCTCCATCTTCCACTTTTTCTAATGTCACAGAATAATTTCCTCTCTAGCTCTTTCCTACTGTTGTTCATTCCTTTCTTATCCACTGCTCCCCCTGCTACTTCTAGTCTTACTGTATTATCTATGTGGTTCTCTATGCTCTTCTCATGGCTCCTATTGAATCTTTAGCAGATCTTTGTGCTCTCCCTAGAAACATTAGTCCTTTTTATTCTTGTCATCTGGCTGTCTCTTCTCCAGTAGTACACAGACTTCCACCAGCAACTATTCTTCAATTGGCCCTGCACATATAATGGTTGAATGTATTCACTTACTTATTCTTTCCTCACCTTTCTTCTACATTTGGATCCCACCAGGCAGTTAGTGTTGCATCACAGGGTATATTTACCCGAAATTTCACATTGTGCCAGGATAATGGAAAATGCTCAGACCATCCACCTTAGCTCAGTCAGTGCCCACTGTGAGATGGGCTGTTCTGAAAGACCACTGGAGTTATAAACCTTTTTCCAGTCTGCTCCATACTCTACCAATTCTATGAACTATCATGGAAAAAGCTAGCACCATAATTGCGCTTTTGCCATCTTCTCTGGTTAGTGCTTTCTGGTTTTTAAAAATAGGGTTTCATGATTACCCATTCCACTGTCTCCAGTAAACGACCTTTCCAAACTGAAGGACTGATGGTGCTCCAAGTACATTTTCCACATTTTCTTTACACAAATCCTCCCCTTTTCGAATGGAGCATAGAGAGACTCTTGCCACTTACCAGCCCCCAGCTGCTGGGTAGATGGATTATGAAGAATCCCCCTCCGATTGGGACCTAACAGCTAGTGCTGAGAAGTGGGGCAGGAGAGTTTTCGGAGTGTAGTGCAGACTACACCAACCTTAACTAGACACATCACAATCTCCGAGTGGATTTCAGACACATAGCTCACTTACTGTCTGTTTCTCCTTTACCTACTTGTAGAAGGACATAACCCACCAAATATGCCATACTTCCACAGCTGATATTGACACATATAGACTCATGGTTGAGGAGGTGAGCACACATGGTAGTCTGAACATACCCCAACCTTACTACACATATTGACCATGTGACAGCTTGTGTGCAAGCTCTCAGACAGTTGTGTACCTATTCTGCTCCTCCTTGCAGCACCTTTCAGGCTTCTTGCCAATTCCTATCCTTCGTTCGGATAAAGCGTATACCCTGGATGAGATGTGGTCTGTCATGCATGTGTACCTATGGAGCTCCTACTACAGGGGTATTGAACCCCATGGACTTCCTTTTAGCACTCTTGAAAGGAAGCTCATCTAGGTAATTTCTGCAATGGTTCCTCTACCATCTCAGTGTGGGTTTCTAGCTGATGTGTACAGAGGTGAGTGATCGTATTGGAACTTAACATTTACTTTGCCTGAAAATGTATTTCTGGAATATACCTCCGCACACGCTCTCGCCATTCTTCCCCAATTTTCCAATGCACTTTTTCTTGTTGCCTTGTCAAAAAATGAGGATTTTTGTGTGTGAATGTAGAGGAAACATTTGTGCAAGGAGATGTGTCACACTCCTATTGGTAGAAGGTTTTGCTGCATGATACATCATCATGCAGTAGCTCAATTTCACATATATTCATGTGGATTTTAGGTGGGAATTTTACAAGGCTGGTGATATGCAAGTCTCTCAGGCAGGAAAGCATGACTTTAAGAGGAAAATAGCTAATCTGTATACAGAGGAAGTATCTATCAGAAATACATTTTCAGGTAAGGAAAATGTTAACTTTTGGGTGTTGGTGAGCTTAATGATTATAATGAAATATTGTTTGCATGTACCACAGTCAAGATTAAATTGCTTAAGACCTTTCTTTTTACTTGTGATTTTTATGATACTTACAAGTATCTCTGTAGAGTGATGATATAGTGATCAACCTGTTGATGAAATAATCAATGGAAATGTTTATATTTCCTTGAAGAATTGGTAATAAAAACAATTATTTGAAAAGAGAAGGTTGTGTTGACATGTCATTGAAAATTTTTTTGTTTCCATTTGTGATTTTTTCACAGACTTTTGTTGAACCTTCAGAGTTAGATGATACTGTTTTGATACACCTTAAATAACAAATATTTTATTATAACTGGAATAAGATCTGTAATAATATGTAAATTAATAACAAAGTGAACACTTTACACATGACATTGTACTTTTAATCAAAATGTTTTGCATTTAAAAATTTAGATTATTTATCTTCAGATTACCCTGAAGAGTGAGAGAGAGAGAGAAAATACACAACACATCTCTTTTTTTGATAAGCAAGGTTTTTTTTTATCTATCAGTTTGGTTTTCTTTGAGATACAGGTTTTTTCTTTTGTTGTTGTGCTTCAAATTAGCAAAATATGCTAACAGTCCTGCTTGATCACAACCAACAACCAGTAATGTGACAACTTGTTTAATCATATTGTCAGGTACTGTTTAGATCACATTCCAACACCATGAGGCATTTGCATGTTGTTCAATAGGATTAATTCCATTTGACATCGCGTGTGATTGGAATTTTGAGAATATACAATATTCTAACAGAGTTGGACAAACACTGTTCTAAAGATGTATGCTTTTAATGTTATATTGTATGAAAGTTATATTCCATGTGTGTGCCTTACAGTCAAAAAGATAACCTGAGTGTTGTGGCCCACAAACTAGTGAAAATAAATCAACTATATCTTCTCCTAGAAACCAAAGCTCCAAACTGAAAAAAAGCTATTGATAAATTTTGACTTGTGTAGAAATTCCATTTTAATATTTCAATTCTCTAAGCTGTAGACTAATGTTTAAGATTATGAATCAGTAATTTAGTTTTCCAAGTAATTACCAATAAATTTAACTGACTAGTTAAAAAATTAACAACTGTGAAGGTTTGAAAAAATGCAATGGACTTTCTGCTTATTCTGTTAACAGAGCTTTTTTGTTGTTACTTATATTACTGAAGAACATGTAAACATCTGTTCTAGAGACCAACAACTGTTTATTACAGTTTAATTAATTGAACAGTTTTATCAAAGAAACTTTAAATAACTCAAAAGTTTATCTGAATAAGTGTATAGTATCTAATATAGTAGAACTTTTTTTATACTGATGCTGCCTTGCTCAGTTGTTTCATCAGGAAAAGTGTTCTATTAGCATAATATGTTCGATCTCACAAAGAAAATAATTAAAATATCACTTGTACATTATTTAGTTAATATTGATTTTTTGTTCAACTGTTTTGGGTGCATAAACAGTGACTTGTAACTTTTTTAGAGCATCAAATAAAAAAAATATATAAATGTGCCCCTGCCAAATAGGAGAACTCAACTACTAAGTTACTTTACTTTGTTACCTGAATTCATTTGAATTTAACTCGACAGTGAGCATATGGCATAGCTAGGCCCTATATTAATGTTAAATTAAATAGGTATTAAAAATCGATTAGATTTTATCTTATTTGAATACCATAGAGGTATAGAGTCTTGATTTTCATATGTAGGTCCAGTATGTCCCATAAAGTGTTTGCTACAAATGTGTTCTTTGTGACCTCAATGCTTATGACCTCAAGCCTTGATCAATCTCTTGCATTTTTCTTTAGTGTTTTTCAGCTTTGGAAATGTTATTAAAAACACATTTTTCATACGGTATTTATGTGAATAACAGGAATCACACATAATTACAATGCTTCAACATTTTTTGTCTAAACTCTAAGCTATGCTCACAAGCAGATCAACATGCAAAGAATCATGGGCGAAATTCAAACCAGAATCTATTCTATTGGAAATATCTTGCCTATTCTGTGCCAAGCGAGAGCTGAGAAATGCAATAGGTGTTATTAATTTTAGTTTATCTGAAGTTTGAGAAAGTCTCTAAGACAGGGTCCTACTTTGGTTGGCTAATTGTTGTTTTGGTGTGCTTTCATGAGTCAGTATTAATCTGGAGCACTTGGTGTTGTAGAGAAAGTTGATACACACCAGAACCTCTGTAAATCAGTGAACATTGCAAAATCTACTTATTATATTTAAAAAATGATATTGCTACATGATAATGTTTAGTTTTAATGAATATGAGTTTTTATAAAAATGTATTAGAACTAAATTAGAATATATCACAAGTCTTCTATATGAACAATTCTGGTCATATTATTGTATATAGCATATCACTGTTTAAAAAAGAAATAGAATTATACAAAAAAGCACAAAACTTTGTGGTACAATAATATCAAATGTCAATAATGTCAGTTTTTTTAAAGCATATGTATTAATTCACCATTATGCAATCTGGGGTCCCAACCCAAATCGGGATCACAAGGCTATTGTAGGGAGGGTCATGAGATCATAAACAGTATTGTGATAATGGATATTTTAGAATTGCTTTGCTTTACAAGAGAAATTCCAGTTTCTGAGCATACCAGGTTGTCTTTCAAGCTTTAATTCATTAAAGGTTGAAAGTCCATTAAAGTTAAATTCCTATAAAGAGAAGCAAAGGATATTTTAGAGTATGTAAAGTAATTTGCTATCACTTTATGTATGTGTGTGGGTGTCACATTCTAAAATATTCTTAATGTGCAATGTCTTGTTTTTCATTCATAGTTAAAGTACAATGCAAAAAGGGTACATTTAATAAGATATACATGCCTTATGGATGCAATAAAACTAGTATTTATAAAAACGTCTATATGAAAAGAGTTCCTTTGATGTATTCTAAATGAAATTAATTTCTACCTAACTTAATTATTGACTGCTTTCATACATCTAACATCTTTGGAGAATATTATACATCTTCATTGTCCCAGGTCCTACTGTGTGGAAAGTTTGAGTCTAGACATGTGGCCATAACCTGAAAAGGTATCTCCTGGGAAAGCAATAAAACTTTACACCACAAGTAATTATAAGGTTTAACATAATTTGTCCACGGTTATGTTTCTCTTTTAAGCATATACCATAATCTGTGGGTTTGCTAGTGAACTGTTGCAATATAGATGACCCAAAACAGGAAAAGCTGGAACTAGACCTGTTACATAATGATCTAAACTTTCTTCTAAGTATATTCTATGGAGATTAAGAAATGTAAAATTTCAACTGTTGCCAAGTTCAGATCAGAAAATAATGTTACCTGACTGGACAACAAGAAAGCATCATGTGGCTGTGGTAGGTGAAGTAAATACTTCAAGTTTTTCCATATTTTGAATATAAGTATTGTTACAATACATGCATATACAGAGTGGCCCAAAAGTAGGTATACAGTTGCATGTGGATTTTTTCTTCTGGAGAAAACTCAAGGACAAAATGTACAGTAGGAAATCGTGGAATGTTTTCGAAATGAAAGGGTACATCACAGATGCATTTACAGAACTTGATGGACAGACTTGTGTCAGAAAATTTGTAGAAGTTTGTCAGGAGACTCCAGGATTCTGTGAACAGTGACAGGTTTCAAATTGAACACCTGCAGGATTGACTTTCCCATAATTCCATGTCATGTGTAAAGTATCATTAAATTAATTATCAATTTATCAACTGTATACATACTTATAGGCCACCCTTAATATATTACATCACCTGTCTTTCACATAAAATTTATAAATTTAAGTATTTAACCAATCAAAAATGTCTTAAGAGTAAGATGAGTGCATGATACTGTGTATCAAGACACATGGTAGTTTGTCTTGCAGCCAAAAAAAAAACCTGCAGGACACACTGTGTGTTATTGACAGGAGTGATAGTTTAGCAATTTTCCACCTTCTATAGCTCGGACTGTGGTAATCCAAACTACTACATATTTTCAGTGGATGTGCTCTATTGGACTCCTACTTCACATATCAAGACTATCCATTAAGAAATACTTGAGATATAATATTTCCAAATTTGATTGAGTTTCTTCCTCCTTTTTTTTTATCTTCACACCCAAAGTACAGAAACTATTACATACATTTAGAGAAGTAAAACTAACACCCTGTGGCATAGCAAGAGGGGGGCAGTCGCCCCCAGGCACAGGTTTGAAGGGGCACAAAATTTCCTCTGGCCTATAATGCCTATTAATTAATAATTATGCTCTCCCCTAGGATATAGTGCAACTGCCCTACATTAAGTAAATATGACACAGTGTTACGTTATTTGTGTGTTTTACGCTTGCAGTTTTAATTTTTAAAAGCCGCCCACTGAAATACAGTGAGACCGAATTGACATACAGAAGTAAATTACACTATTCCATCATTCATCTGTAGATCAAATACAAGTCCTAGAATACAACGTACAAGTAAGTGTGTGTTCAACAAAAAGAAAATATGAGATTGATGTAACATATTAGCTGGTGTGCAAGATTGGCAATATATGCAACAGGCAAGATCTAGATCTAGTAAACATTATAGGCCTAATGTAGTGGTTTGTAATTGTATTGGCTAATTGTAAATCATGTCTTACACCAACTAATGTACTAGACTTTAGGTCTAATTGCAGTTATAACTTTATTTCTAGACCCCAGGTCCATCATCATACAATTTGTAGCCGATACTATACTATACTAGACCTATACTAACTATTAAACTAGGCATTGCACTGGCACAGATCTAATGACTAAGTTAATAGATCTAGATCTAACATTTGTTCTAAAAGTTAGGCCTAATAAATCTAAAACTGATTAGGCAGGGTTATATCTAGATCTGGGTGGATTCAATACAAGGTGCTTTCAATCCATACACCCAAATCTAAGGTCTAGTGTAGATGTATAAAGCTAAATTTCTGTCATTATTATTACATCTGGATCCAAACCTAAGACTAAAAAAGATGGAAATAACAGGTCTAACAATAATGCTAGATCTAGATGTACTAGCGACTTAATCTAGGGACTATAATCTAGCACCACTAATTAGTTAGCCTATATTTAAGTTTTCTCATTCTATCCAAACCTTTAATATTGAATATAGCCTTTGAGCCTCCAGGCTTATATTTTGTTATGATTACACCCTTCTCCACAGTGTGTGTACTTTTCATTCAAGCAATTTCAGACTTGTCTCCTGTAGTGTTCGTGTAGTTAAGCATATCGAGTTTTTGAATGTTATTTAGCAACTGCCAATAATTTATGTGGTGCTCATAAGCATATACACTCATCTGCATTGATTTTTCTTGCTGTTGTGTCACATTAATTAACATGAGTAT
>NW_013671213.1:39832-53403 GCF_000517525.1 Limulus polyphemus
ACAAAACAAATTATCAAAACATTTCAGAGGTGGGGGCACCAAAAGTGTCTTTGCCCCTGGGTGCTGAGAACCCTTGCTACACCACTGCTAACACCATATATTTTGAAGTATCTGGTTGGTTCTGTAAAGTATATGTCTATTCCGAATAGTAGGGTTGCGATCTTATGACTAATGTTGGTTACTGTCAAATGTCACTTTTTTATTTGGTGTGTATTGACAAAAAGTAATGATAGCTAATCAAAAGTACCTTGGGTGTGAAAAAAAGTGCGACCAAAAAAAGGATTCAGCATACAACTTAAAGGAATGAAATCAAAATTGGTGGCCAAACTGCTAGCTACACTTACAGGACTGATAAGAACTTTACAGCAAATATTCATTCATTAGTTAGCTAGACTGCATATTTTATTTTACCCACCATCATGCCCAAAGCTGAACAAAAAATGTGGCCTGGCTAATTAATGAATGAATATTTGCTCTAAGATTCTTATCAATGTTATAAGTGTAGCTAGCGGTTTAGCTGTCAATTTTGATTTCATTTTTTTTAAATTGCATACTCAAACCTTTTATGGTTGCACCTTTTTTTTTCACATTTAAGGTGTTTTTGATTAGATATCTATACAATTAAAGGAGTAATGTGCACACATGTTTGCATGCATGGGAAGCTTTTTAAACTGTGTTAAACTATGCAAAAATGAAATTAAGATTAAGTAAGTACAGACAACGTCACCATATGCATGAGGGAGGTGTGGGTGAAGATAATACTGTGTATTGCAAAGGAAAGATATTTGGGGAATGAAGCTGTCATCCCTCATAGCCCCATCTCAGATAGTAGTATTTATTTATTGAGGTTTTGTTTGTAAATTTCTTTATTTGTTTATAGGCACTTAAGAGTATTGGTGCTGTCATCCTGCTCAGTAGGAATCTGGGAACAATACCATTGAGTTTTAGTATTTACCCTTGATACCCAGATTGTCACTATATACAGTATCTCTTACTGAATAATTTGATTGGTTTGTCATTTTTGATCAGACTATTCAGCACAAAATGTCTGTTGTACAATAAGTGTTTGGTTGGTATAGTGTGTTTTAACCTCTCATTCATTGAAACACCCCCACCCCCATGGCTGTCAGATTCATTGAAAACACTACATACTTAACTTCGTACATGAGTATTCTAGGGAGGTCACTTTACTGTTTTAATTACTTAATTTAAATACTGTTTTTATATTTTACATACTCTGGTTGTGGTATTTTGTATTAGAATGCATGAGTTTTCCCTCTAGTCTTGTATTAATTCACATTATGTTTGAATTTATTTGTTTGGCTGCAAAGTCTTCATATAGTTTAGGAGCTAACAGGATGGTCGGCATTGTTCTTATCTGTTTGGCATACTCCCCCACTAAGAGGGACAAAAACATATCTGGAAAATCACCCAGGCATGATGGGGTCTAGAAGTAGATTTTCAGAATCAATAACCCAAATCACACTGTAATCAGCTTGCTGTTAATAATAATAATAGTAGCTGGCTTATTTGAATTTTATGCAATTGTGTATTGTTAGTTTTAAGTAACCAGTTAGCCTTTGCTGAAATGCAGTAGACCCTATTCTAGCATTATAACAATTGTGTGATTGATAACTGCAAAAAACACTTTTGGTCTAACTTTAAAATGATAATAATTCATAGTTTATAAAAGTTATTATAGTTCTCAATTGTTGATCAGAAGCTGGTTTTAAGCATTTAAAATGTTTTTAATATAGGTTTATTTAGTGGACTGATTCCCACACTATTACGAGATGCACCATATTCTGGCATTTATCTGATGTTCTACACTCAAACTAAGAAACATATACCAGAATGTGAGTAATTGTATCTTTCCTTATATAATACTTTTTTTCTTCAATTTAGCAGAATAAAATTTTTTTAATGAAAAATAGACAAGTATTCAATAATTACATGTAACATAAACAAATATAAGTATTTTAAAATGGAACAGCAAAAGATGAAGAGTAGTATTATAATATTGTTACGTCTCCGTTTGTTAATTGATTTTTCCGTAACTTCGTTCCGACGAAACTTTGACAACACAAGTCTTTACTTAATAAAACTGGTTTATTCTTTCCGAATATAACTTTACGATACACTTAATTTCAATATTCGCGCTAAACAAATGCTATAACAAAGAACGTGCTCAATAATACTTCTGACTGCAGTTCAATTACTCACTATCTACACACACATTACATTATTCTCTTCACATTGTCACCCTCTTTTATATACCAGCCTACCCTATCTAGTAAATACTAGAGCATTCGCCAAGGTACGGGATAGTTCTAGAAACTAGAGGGCGTGAGAATAGGCACATGATCTCGATGACGCAACAATATTTATATTGAACATAAGGAATAAAAACTGACTATTTTTATCACTGTTATATTCTTTTAAAGAGAAACATGCAAAGATGAGAAAAATCTGGTTTATTTAAGACCTTCTGGAAAATGTTTTGATAATCTACCATGTGGTATCACGGATTCCACTGGGGTTGCAGAATATTATATAATTTAAATGAAGATAAAAATAGTTTGCTTTTTTCAACAAGTTAACATTTATCATGATTCTTCAATCCCTAAATATCTTATAGAATTAAAGTGCTAAGCCTAAAATTTAAAATAAGTGTTACGTCTCTGGTCGTTAGTTAAGGAAATAGTATTTGTATATAAGCTTAACAGAAAGAAAGGCAAAGCTTATGTTACGACAGTGGGGGTCACGTGACGCTAGTAACGCGTCATATTCTCGAACGTTCACGTCCCTTCCTGAAGTCTCGAGAGGCTACTAGATATGCGGTAGTCTTGTATATATAAGCCGCCAAGAAGTGACGGCAACAATGTATATTTGAACTGCAGACAGAGATAGATACGGACAGTTGAGTCGAGCACGTGAGACGTTCATTTTGAATTATAGCGTTTGTTATAGCGCGACTGTGGAAATTAAGTGTATTGCAAAGTTGTATTCAGAAAGAATAAACCAGTGTTATTTAAGAAAGGACTTGTATCGCTAAAGTTTCTTCGGAAATAATTTTTACGAAAAAAAGATTCCTTACTGGAATTTAACTAATTCTCAGGAAATACGTTTTTGCTTTAAGCTTCTATATACAGAAAGATGCTAAATTAACTCTTTTTTTTTCAGAAGTTATCTTGTACTCGTGATTTTCCCCAGAAATTAATTTATTCAAAAAAATAATTTTATATAACTTCCACATTCACATTTATTAGCCATAAAATATTGTTGGGTAACCGTAAAATATATCAGTTTGTAACTTGCCAAACTCGAATAGTTTATCTTTAGTGTGTACTTACATCATTACATCAATAGTTAGTTCTGTGCTACTGTTAAATTTGAGTATTATAAGTTTTTATTTTAAGCTCTATTTCAGAAAATGATATTGAAAACTGTTTTAACTATACTTGTCTGGATCATCTAGACACATTATTTGAAATGCATAGGCTATTATAATTCTCTTCAAATTTATTGTTATATTAAAATAACTGATATGATCTTCTATGGTATAGACTTATTTTTTTGCTGGGTAAGAAAAAGTTAAACTGTTAGTGTTTAGTTAATTCAGCTGATGGTAAAAACAAACTTTTAGTGCATGTTCAACACTGTAGTGTTTAGATTGGTAATTTGTTCCTATCATGATAACTTGATTTTAATATAGCTTTTTTTTTTCAAGCATGGAGAGATGGAATTATTCAAGTTCCAACAGTATTTCTCTGTGGAACATTTTCAGGAATAATGGCTTCTATCTTTACTCAGCCTTCAGATGTTATAAAAACTCATATGCAGTTGTACCCTAGGAAATTCAAGGGGGTTTCAGTAGCAATCTGCTATGTTTATAAGGTATAAATATTGTGTTCCTACCCTTCACTAGCTGCATGGTTTATTTCTGCATGTACTAACCTATTAAGACATCTATTTAACAAATTAAAGTTGATTAAATTCTTAAATTAGAAAGTAAATAATCCACAAATTTTTTCAGAAAAACAGGATACATTTTTAGGTTTGTTTAATATCTAGAATAAAGAATAACCAACTTATTATGAGCTTTTATTTTCCCATACCAACAGGGTTTATCATTATTTTTTCATAATTATTTTCCAATTGAAAAAGCAAGGTGTTTGTAGAAGGCTTAAAATTAATTTTTAACCAACATTTCTGTTTTTTTAACATTTGAAACACACAAATCTTAATTATCTAAACTATTCATTCATTCAAACTAAGTTTTGTTTTCAATTATGGACCCTTATGAATATCACATTAAGTCTTGGTGTCCTTTACTAGTTCATGTTTAAATCCGTAAAATTCAGTTCCACAGCATTAACCACCCTGATCTTCTTATTCAATAATTTCCCATTTTTTGTGGCCAGTGTTTGATTTTTATAAAGTTTCTAGGTATTTTTAGAATTGTCTGAATTTTTGTAAATATTAAACTGGTTTGCTTTTGGGAGACATTGCCTTCATGCTCAGACAGATCAACACAAACATATGTTTTAAGTCTATCAACAACATGTTTATCACAATTCTCGCTAAGCTTAAGGAAATTATTATTCTGTTCCTTATACTTATACTGCTGGCTATATTATTCACTGTGAGTTTAGATCTTTTATGGTCATTTTAAGGTTTTCTTCCTGACTTGTTGATTAAGCAATTCTTTGCTTTATATAAACAAGATTCTCTTGTTTTATTATGTCTCTGTAGAGAGACATACTTTCTTTTATTCCTTAATCTTCTTTCTTTCTTCTTCCAAACACTTTTCAATTGACAACCATTTATTCATTCGTTTCTCAGCAGATTGACTTGAAACATGGTAGAGTTATATCTTTGCCCAATATGCCCAGACATCTCTTTTATTTCTTGATTTAGATATTTCAAGGATTTTATGGAGTGAAAAATCAATGTACCCAAAAACATATGTTTTGGGCTACTTTGCAGTCATATTTACAGCAATCAAGATGCAAGTTAACACACACAAATTTTCATGTGCTCAACACACTGACATACAAAAAAGTTGGATTTCTCCATTTTGAGACTTTTTAGGGGTGTCAGAGCTCATAAAAAAAGAATATCTTGGGGTTTTATGGTCAGTTACTCAGCCATATTATGACCAGTTTATATGGCATTTGGTACAAACACTTTTCTACAAGCAACACACATTGAAAAACAAAAATATTAGACTTGCCCATTTTTAGTAAATATATGTGAGTCAATGTGCCACAAAAACATAGTTTAAGGGTTTTTTGACAATTAATTTGCTGAATTTTGATCAGTTTTCATTGGATTTGGTACATAAATACTACTTTTTTTACAAGGCCCATACATATACTTACACAAATATGGGATAGTATCATTTTTGGTCATTTTAGGGTGGGATCAAAATGTTAAATAAATCCATAATATTAGAAGTTTTGGTCAATTACTTACCCTTCTTTCCACCAACTTACATGAAATTTGGTACAAAGATACCTTTCAACAAGTAGATTTTTCTGGTGTCAAAATAGGTCATGTTTAAATTGCATGATGAAGACATGTTGCATTTGCCTGCAAATGCTGGCCTCTTTAATTAATTAACTGATTCTTTCTAATCTAGGTGTAATAGGTGCTTATGTGGCTTGTAATTGAGGAGTTTATATAATGCATTATTTAGACAAGATTTGGGCTTTCAAAAAAATTGTATAAGAGACATAACCATTGGTTTTATTTTGTAATTCAGAGAATTGCTACAAGTAATAAATCCTATAATGTAATTTTTGTTTTTAAATATTAAGGACGTGAGTTAACAAATAATAAGTAGAGGTATTGTTATGTTTTTTATTTGTTTGAAGCTATCAGAGTTAGATGTCTATTAACCAACATTAAGTAGCTGTAATTCTACTAGCTTGTTCTTAGTTGCTTTACTCAATCTAGGAAGTATTTTTTCTCTAGATTTTTACTTGTGTCGTACTAAATTGCAATATTTAGAAAGGGGAAGTTTTCTGTTGTCACCAAATTTATTATTTTGTTAGTTAGCCTTTAGTGACACAATAAAGTAATCCTGTAGCTTCTATCGAATTTCTTATGACTTCCTCTAGGTGGGTTTCTTACAGACTTTAAAAAAAAATCCAGGACTTTTGAGGACCCTCAAATCCTGCCATAAGGATTAAACATGCATTTTCTTTCATCAAACAGTCTTGAGTCTCATGAGGCACGAGATTCACAATGTACATAAAACATGAACAAAACAAAAAATCAAAAATTCTGATAGCCAAGCTTTTTGTTCTGTTTTTAATTTTTTATCCCTCCAAGCAAAGAAATTTGGGAGATGTAGTGATGATATTGTCTGTAGACATCTTTTTGAATAATAAATAAAGTTCTGAACATTATAGGTCACTTCTCCTGAGAAAGAATGCTACTGATTTTAGGTTTAAATGGTTAAAGGTCGAGGTTCCCAAGTAAAAAATAATTTGATGTCTGTGCCAAAGAAAACAAACTCATTGTATTCATCATGACACACACACACAAGCTATGACCATCGAAACTAGTGGATCAGTCATTCTACTGATGGCCATTGTTTTTAATTAAACCAGCTGTTTTGTGAAGGATTTTGTACTGAAATTGATTTGGGGAATTTTATAGAATTACAAATTAAAAATGGTGGTTTTTCTAAGATATTTTATTTTTAGAACTCATTTTCAGTGAATTTAAGAACTTAAACCTGGTTGTTTGTCTAAATTACTAATTATCTTTAATTATTGAGAAGTAAATTTTTGACTGAGCTTTAAAATTAGTAAAAACATCCCAATAATGATTCAAATGCCATTGCTTAACAGTAATTACTCTTTTTCTTTTCTTTTCTTTTTTTTTAGTGCATTTGATTTTATATAATTTACTGATTATGACTGTGTGTGCGTGTGTGTATATGTATGACACAAGATAAAATTATTCCATCTTTTTATGTATATGAATAATTATCCCTATGACATAATCTATTTAATTTTCTGTGCTAAACACTTATAAATGAGCATTGAAACATACAAATGTGCAGAAATATTTTTATGAAAATGCAGGTTCAGTTTTACACTTTCAAGTCTTTAGTACTGTCTCTGAAGCCTTACATGTTTTTTTGCTTACAGGAATATGGTTTAATAGGTTTCTTTAGGGGTCTTGCTCCAAGGGTTCTTAGAAGGACACTCATGACTGCTTTGGCTTGGACTGTGTATGAGCAGGTAAGGTGTTTTTACAATGAGATTTATGAGGTGACGGTTTAGTTCATTAGAGCTTGTAGAAACAATTCATACGTAAGACACCTGTCTTTATGCTTTAAATATGTACATTAGGTCATGAGTTTGTTCCATTAAATTTTGTTTAACAGGAAGTTTTGTTTCTAAACATTTAATCAATGTTTCTTAATGTTTGTGTGAATTCTGAAATACCTGGAAATTTCCAAGTTCAATTTACAGGACCTGGAGAGCCCTTGAAGAAAAAAAAATATACTGTAGATAAAGTTCCTAGAAGAATAAAATACCTCTATCAAAATATTTTTGGTCTGGTAAAGTATTTTAAATCCTGTGTCATATAATCAGTAATTTATTATCTCATTAGAAAAGCAAATTAAGTTTGACAAGGAAATAATAGTTATATTATTTCATTCCTTTTGTATAATCAGTCATTTACTGTGTGAACCTTTGCAATAATGTTAGTGTGATTAACACTGAACAGCTGACGAAGCATCTAATATTGAAGCATTTAAAATATAGAACTAATTTTTGTGTATCACATGTTTGTATAGACAGTGATGGAGCATGTAGTGGTGAGCAAAAAGTGACTTACAGGAGGAGCAAAAGGGGGTCTGAAAGGGGTGGGTCAAGTATTATTGAATACAAAATAAATTAGCTTCTTTGCTTTTAAGCAGTTTTTTTTTTTTAATTATGAATAAAGTCAAAATTACCTCATACTCCTTTTGCACAGCCTTGCAGTGGTCTGATTCTGCTTCAAGTCATTAAACTCACCTGCTCTGTCTCAAATAATTGGAGGTACTTATTTCAGTTCAAGTTACATAGTATGGCTACTCCTCCGGTCCAAAAACACATTTGTGTCAGTGGGAATCACAGTATAGGGAAAACTCAAAAATGTTAAAAAACTAAATCTTGATATCTTGGATGTGCCAATCTCTAACAGCACGATGATCTATTTGGTTTTTATTGTAAACATAGAACAAAGCTTTGTAATAAAGTCATAACTTTCTAAATTTTTCTCAGAATAGGCCAATTCTTATATTGTGCATTATGTGATATAATGCTATTAATTGCATTTAACAAAAAGAGTATTTTAGATTCAGAGTGGTGCCTTTGGAATTATTTTCTCCATTGTAACTCATATTTAGTGTGATGATTATTATTGCCCAACACCATAGTTTCCATTATAACAAGCTTTTAAGAAGATCAATTTTAGATCATATTCCTCAGTAAACTTCCTACAGTCTCACCTCTAGTACAATGACATCATCTTCCAAGACCAAAAACATATGTTCCTTTGAAGCTACACTGGAAAGTTGACAGATGTGTGCAGACAAAGGACATTGCTGTGTCTCCAGTTTCTTTGGCTATCTATTTCATGTAAATAGCCATTGATATTGAGGTGTGGCTGGAAGCTTTTGAAATTTGGGCTTGTGAGACTCAATCAACTTCAGTCTTTACCTACTACAGTATATTGTTAACAGTGACCAAAGGCATAATCAATTTCATTATAATGGCTTTTTGAATTACAGGGTTAGATATTTCTTTCCTAACCATAACCTTCACTTTGTGGATGAGCCTATTGCTCTGGATTGGATTGCTGTCCTAAACACATTCCTGTTTTAGTTTACCTGGAGATCATTTAAGTCTTTGTTCAAAATATTGTCTTTTTAGATGTGCATTGTTTAACAATTTTGCTGTATGAACAGTTTTTTTTTAATATTTTTCTAACCATAAGTCTATTTGTGGTGGCATTTCAATGTTCAGTTGTTGAGTTAATTCAATGTGAACAAATTATGTAGGTGCTAAACATGTCGTCAGTGGCACCACCGCTCACACCTGTGGCAAAGTGCTACTGCATTGATGTATATAATTATTCATATAAGATATTATTAACTCTGTAAAAAAGTGTAAAAAATAGAAGTATTTGACTTGTATAATAATACCTAGTTTCAAATGCAAAGTCAAATGATGCAACATTTGACATTTTACTTTAGAATTAAAACATTAATTTAAAACATAGTACTTAACATTGTTTATGCATGTTACATATTCTTGATGACAAAGTATGTATCAAGTATTTGTTTTCTTAATCTCTTATTAAAGCCTAGATTATGTAGACTAAATGTTTATAGTAGGGTTAGGAGCATCAGCTTTAAAGTTACTTTTTTCCAAATTGTTTTTAATTGATCTTACTGAATTTATTATCAAAATCAGTTAAAACTTAAAAGATGCATGTCATGATATTAAAAATTAGTACTTTTTTCTTTTAGTTTTCAATTAGATTTTTTGTCCCTTTGTTGAAATATTTAGCATTTGGTATTTTAATAGATGAAAATCTAAGGTTTAAAATTAATAGAAGTGATTGTATATTTTTTCTTACTTTAACGTTTTTACAAAAATTTTAGATATCCATTAAACATATGTGTTCAGTACTTCAGTGCTGTTGGATACTGTGTCTAATTCAGATTCAAAACTAATACTGTATGATATAACATTATGTTAAGAAAAGAAGTATAAACATATTATTTTATTTCTAAAATGAAAACATATCTGCTTTGAAAATAATATTAAATACACACACACACATATGCTAATAAAATAGTTTGTTTGTATTTTGTGTAATTGCAGGTTTCCCGAGAATTGGGCCTGAAGTGAAGGAGAAAAATAGTGATTATAGTAGATTCTAATGACTGAAATACAAAAAATATGTTTCGACTACTCCAGTTGAATATTAAAATTAAAATATGATTGCTTAATTGTTTTTTTATTCAACTGTATTTTAACTCCTTGTTATTGGGTTTTTTCCATATGTCTGGACTTCCATTTGCTGCCTTGTAAATACATTATTTTTATATATTTTTAGGTAGCAGAAAATGTGACATCATTATTCTACTAATTACTGTAATGGAAGTGTAATATGATCCTGTTATCTAAAAATGTATGCAATACCATAAACTCCCACTCTTCCAAAATTATAAGATTTTATTGTGGTAGATGAAATGTGTTAGTCTTTTATTTTGGTAGGAGTATTATCGATCATTTTGTTAATTGTAAAAGTGTCAAAAATATCATCTATCATATAGAAGTATACATGTATTTTACAGTTCCAATATATAGAGAAAAGTATATATGAAATGTGATTGTCTAAGATCGGATTCTGCATCACCTTGTGTTCATATAGATATAAAGAGTCCTTTTTTTTTCTTCTTCAAGTTAAACAGCTCCATTAGTCTGTGGTATTTTGCCAATGGTAAAACAGGTCTGAATAGTATCAGGGCCAGATTTCCTTGTGAGCCTCCTCACTACCCACTGAGTTTTCTTATACTCATGTATGTACAATAATTTTATAACCTATAATCCCCAGCCTTTACCTTTTTAAATTTTTGATCTGCTTCCTTCTTATTTTTAACACCATCTTAATGGAATAGAAAAAATGTAACAGTAAATACATTCATAAACATAGCAAATACTAATTTTAAAGCTTACAGTATTGAAGTATAATTAGCAGGGATAAATTATTTAACAGGAAATTTAATGTGTATCAGAAAATAATGTTAATGAAGAAGAATACAGTAAGACCCCATTCAGCACCACCCCACTTTAAGCTAATTCGTTATAGAGCTCTTGTTTCCTTGAGAGAGAGAAAAAAATTATATAAATCTATATCTCTCTGAACACTACTTTTTCATACTAATGGTAGTAGTGCACTAAATAATTTTTATTTAATAAAATAATGCAACACATAACATAGAATAATAACATGCAAAAGGCAGACAATGTCCCGTAACTATTACAATTTCTCTGGCATTTCTAGCAACACAGTATGAGCTGTTAAAACATCATCCATCTACACGATATCGTTCCTGTTGGAAAAAATTATTTTCTAAGAAAGTGATCTACAGAAAACAACGCAATGTTACGCCTCTGTGTTCATTTGTTAATTTTCCGTAAAAATTCTTTCCGAAGAAACTTTAGCAATACAAGTCCTTACTTAAATAAAACTAGTTTATTCTTTCTCAATACAACTTTGCGATACACATAATTTCCACAGTCACGTTATAACTCTAACAAACGCTATAATTCACAATGAACAATTCACACGCATGACTCAATTGTCCATCTCTATCTCTGTCTGCAATTCAATTCCATTGTTGCCGTCACTTCTTGGCGGTCTTATATACAAGAATATTGCACATCTAGTAAACACTCGAGGCTTCACGAATGGACATGAATTTTCAAGAAGCTCATGACATGTTACTAGCGTCACATGACTTCCTCTGTCGTAACAGTAATATAATACATCATTTGATAGACGAAAATCTTGCCTGTCTGTTGGTTATAAGTAATATAGTCATAAAGGTAAGAGAGAACTACATGTAATGACAAATCCTGAAAAAGGGATGTGGAAGGAGGGGTCTGATTATTTATTTGATGGCTCTGTAACCAAACAAGATTGAAGGCTAATTAAAACTTGTTTTTCCAGTGATGATTATATTATAGTGAGTAATTTACGTTAAATTTCATACTTATTGGAGGGGTGATGAATAAAATAAAGAAAGCATGTTTAGAGAAACAATGTTACAATTCTCACACTAGGGGAAGTTCAGGATTTTTTTTAAATATTGCAGCACTTGTGTTCTTCGTTATAAAGAGCCAAATGATGTCCACTGCCTTTCACCCAGGGGTCTGTGCCAGTTTGATGTGTTTCTTTGCTTTTTAAGACTGTTTGTATTCTTTTACTTTAATAAATAATACTGTACTGTAACAATCTATGTTTACCAGTACCTAAGTAAAGCACTTAGACATCATTCACAGGTAAGAAACAATGCCTTCAGTTACATATCTCCATATATGTAATGTTAAATTGACCCTATTTAGGGCTTTGTTCTCAGGAACCCCTCCTAAGTGCTAAATGGGGTATTACTGTTCATAATATTACCTAACCTTACTGTGTAACAAACTAGATCTAATGGGTGTTGATGAATGCTATGTGTGTTCTGACACGAAAGCAAAGAGCTGTGAAGTTTGACTGGTTGGGGATATCTTTCTCTGTACTTTATTGTATCATTTTGTGAATTTTGACTGGTTGAGGATACCTTTCTTTATACTTTATTATATCATTCCTAATTAAAGCAATGTTGTCAAAACTTCTATTTTGAATTCATAATTTAGGTAAATTAATAAATAACTGCCTCTGTTTCCACATTTAATGTTTATTTGGCAACTCTACAAAATTGACTTCTTTCAAATTGTACAATATTATTGAAAATTTCACTGTAAATATTTCTCAATCGTTGTAATAACAAAAGATGTATTTTTATTTCAATAAACAATTATTCATGTACATATACTATAGTATTTTAGATTTTGTTCTTGTTATACTATATTTCAACCTAAAGATGACTGCAAGAGAAGAGTTGAAAGTTTTCTCAATATACATAAAATGTAGATATAAAAAAAGAATTAATTTTTTAATATACATCGTAAAAATTCCATAAGTATGACTGGACCATTCACACTCCTATACATTGCTTTACTTATTCCATGTCACAGCTTTTTCAACTACGAAAACAAACAGTGAGGAAGGACACAAGATAAGAGTTTTTTAAATAGAGGGAAAGTAAAAATATTATAATATTTTCATCTGCATATTATATGAAGAAAGGGAAAGATCAGTATCATTCAAGTACATTGCCATCCTACAAAAATGTTAAAATTGATATCTTACATTGCCACCCTGAAAAAATGTTAAGATTTATTTCTTACATTGCCATCCTGAAAAAGGTTAAAATTGATATCTTACATTGCCATCCTACAAAAATGTTATGATTGATATCTTACATTGCCATCCTGCAAAAAAGTTAAGATTGATATCTTACATTGCCATCCTGCAAAAATGTTAAGATTAATATCTTACATTGCCATCCTGCACAAAGATTAAGATTGATATCTTACATTGCCACCCTACAAAAAGGTTAAGATTGATATCTTACATTGTCATCCTGCAAAAAGTTTATAATTGATATCTTACATTGCCATCCTGCAAAAAGGTTAAAATTGATATCTTACATTGCCATCCTACAAAAAGGTTAAGATTGATATCTTACATTGCCATCCTACAAAAATGTTAAGATTTATATCTTACATTGCCACCCTGCAAAAATGTTAAGATTGATATCTAATATTGCCATCCTACAAAAATATTAAGATTGATATCTTACATTGCCATCCTACAAAAAGATTAAGATTGATATCTTACATTGCCATCCTACAAAAATGTTAAGATTTATATCTTACATT
>NW_013671213.1:53958-56381 GCF_000517525.1 Limulus polyphemus
ATGTTAAGATTGATATCTTACATTGCCACCCTACAAAAAGGTTAAGATTGATATCTTACATTGTCATCCTGCAAAAAGGTTATAATTGATATCTTAAATTGCCACCCTACAAAAATGTTAAGATTGATATCTTACATTGCCACCCTACAAAAAGGTTAAGATTGATATCTTACATTGTCATCCTGCAAAAAGATTAGCATTGATATCTTATATTGCCATCCTACAAAAATGTTAAGATTTATTTCTTACATTGCCATCCTGAAAAAGGTTAAGATTGATATCTTACATTGCCATCCTACAAAAAGGTTAAGATTGATACCTTACATTGCCATCCTGCAAAAAGGTTAAAATTGATATCTTACATTGCCATCCTACAAAAAGGTTAAGATTGAGATCTTACATTGCCATCCTACAAAAATGTTAAGATTTATATCTTACATTGCCACCCTGCAAAAATGTTAAGATTGATATCTTATATTGCCATCCTACAAAAATGTTAAGATTGATATCTTACATTGTCATCCTACATATCGTGTGTTCCATTAGTCGAAAAACGCTCCGGGTAGATTTCTATGGAGCCCACAAGTTCCCGAAAATTCTGAACTGTTAACAACGTTGTAAATACACACGTATATTTAAACCTCAAGCCAAAACTATATACATATTAGCTAACCTGTGAGCCCATGGTCCACATTTACAGGGTCGCTATAATGCAAATTTAATGCTTGAACTATTATTTTGCACTTTCTCAGTTTATTAATCATTGCCACTATTTTGCAAATTTAATCTATTTAACCAAGTTACGAACGGTAATTAGAAGGCCTTCTTATTTATGTGCTTTAATGTAAATCAAGGCCAAATTTGCGGTCCAATTCCGGGGAATCTCCGTAAAAGTGTTTTCGCAACATTTTACTGATTTCCCTAAGGGGTTGGGTGAAACGTATTACATCTGCGCCGAGACAATTTGTTTGGCTCCATTTGTACAAATCTTGGGACCAAGACGATTCGTTTGGTGCCACTTAGAAGTCGGTGCGACCAACGGTTTAGAAGGAGTTACGTAACACACACACACAAACACCGAATCTTATTATATAGATCCCTTTAATTCAGAAATCCTCAGCCACACAGGGTATCAAACTGTTTAATGTGATATAATTGCATTGCTACAATAGGAGCTCATTAAAGTTTTCTACTAACTGTCTAAGGAACATAACATAATAAAAAAATTCATACACACATATATTAAAAACCATTTTAGTTTATTGCAGAATTTATATAAACTGTGATTTCTTTATCAGTTCGTGTGTAGGCTATTCCACATGCTACACAATAATATCGTAATGACTACATCTGAAAAATCCATAAAATATACGAAAAGCTTGGATGCAAGATGCTGTATATGCCATTCCAGACAAAATTGAACAAACAATGGCATTGTATTGGTTGTGTTCACTTTTAAAGTCAAATCCTGAAAATTGTATTTATATTCTACTCTTTTTTGAATGTATTATTGCGTCACCAAGGTCACGTGACTAGTATCACGCCACGTCCTTTTCTCGAACCTTCGTGAATTATCGGGAGACTACTAGATTGGGGGTAGTTTGGCATATATAAGATGGTTCACAACGTGACGGGACAACAGTGTAGTAGTGAATAATTGAACTGCAGTCAGAGAGTGTGTAATTGAACTCGAGCACGTGAGACATTCGTTGAGAATTATAGCGCGACTGTTGAAATTAAGTGTATGTAAAGTTGTATTCGGAAAGAATAAACCAGTTTTATTTAAGAAAGGACTTGTGTCGCTAAAGTTTCGTCGGAACGAAGTTACGGAAAATTAACTAACGATCGGAGGCGTAACAAATTGGTGTCAGAAGTGGGATCAAATATAGATATCAAAGCAGAACAGGAGAAAGACCATGATTTGAAGCCAATGATTGATTTTCTAAAAACATGTGTTTTGCGCCCTACTTGGGAGAAGGTGTCTAGTCTAAGCCCTGTGACAAAGCACTATTGGGCACAGTGGGACCAGTTAGAGCTTGAAAATGGTATTCTTCTCCGGAGATGGGAAACTACAGATGGGAAATTGCCGACTTAGCAAACGGTTATGCCGAGAAAGTTACGGAAGTTGTGCTGCGTCAATCCCATGATACTTTAACAGGAGGACATCTCGGAATTAAGACGACATTGAGTCACCTACAATAAAGATTTTACTGGATAGGTATGTGGCAAGATGTGGAAGAATGGTGCAGGACATGCAGTACATGTAGTGCTAAAAGGGGACCCAAGCTTAAGGGATGCCCACCTTATGAAGAGTTGCCTGTGAATGTGTCAGAGTTTGTGAAAGTGTTATCGGAAAGGATGGATGATATTCACCATCAGGTGCATTCAAACTTGATAAACGTCTGCTGATTCGATGAAGCTAT
>NW_013671213.1:56976-60042 GCF_000517525.1 Limulus polyphemus
AAGCCAAAAGTGGTGCATGCCAACAGGCTTTGGCGTTATCACGGTCCAGGACATTTCAGTTGGGACGAACTGAACAACAGAACATATATTTCTTTAAAAGTGAAGTTATCCCCAAGAACAAGAGTAATTCCTATTATGCCAAATCAGTTTCTTTCAGGGATCAGCGATCATTCAGTATCATATATTACCATAGGAATTATTTTGGGTCATAAAATAACACGATGAGACAATTCATGTTCTTAAAATTTACATCTTTAACCCTTGACTATGTTTGAGTACTACTTTACTGATCAGAAAGCTATGTAGTTTGTTTGAATTTTCTTATTATATTTTAAGCATACTCAGTGCTATGCTTTATCTTTTATATTAACCATTTACTGTTTGTGCTTTAGCTCAACATTGTTGTATAGAAACATTAATATCTGTGTAGCAAATATCAATCACAAACTTTGGGAAGTATACAATGAACAGCAAGTTCTAGTTTATTTATTTTGTACAAAACATAAATATAAGTCGAGGTATAGAAACATATTAATCATTGTTTGGAAAATAAAGTAAGGGAAAAACAGATATTTAACTCTCTGTATCTAATAATAATAATTTGTGACTATCCTGAAAATGCTCTCGCACTTCATTTTAACGGATGTAAATATACTTTAGTAGACACTATACAACACATTAAAATCGTATAATAGTTTTTAAAGGGTCTAACGTTAGGTCCTAGAATAGCCTTAAGTTCATTTATTGACAGTATTAAGAACTGTAAAGTTTAGCCTAACTAAACGAAAGCATAAAACATACACAAGTTACAGTATTTATATATTGTTACGTATCTGCTTCTTTGTTTGTTTCCGGTAGAAATTATTTCCAAGGCTCTTCAGCGACACAAGTCGTTCCTTGATTAAACTTTTAGTACACAGTAGTTCCACAATCAGTAAATTTCTCGTTACTTTAAACTTACCAACTTTCATAATACACATTATAAATCACAGCGATTCACAATCTGTATATCTGCTGGCTTGCACTGGCAGGCTTATATACTAACAAAGAGGCATCTCCAACATTCGCGGACTTCCCCGGTAATTCGAGAAATTCCTCACGCACGCCACCAGCGTCACGTGACTTCCGCTGTCGTAACAGTATCGAAGAAAATTACGTTAGGAGACGAAATGTGAGCATAATGAACTTTTTTATACATACTACATGTTTCGACAGAGCATTGATTTGCCTTCTTCAGGTACGATACGGTTTAATTTAGTTTACCGTGGCAGTTATTTCGATTTAAAACTTTTAATCATAAGCCAAATTAACTTTAAAAAATCAATTTCGACCAAGGGTCAAAAGCAATCGAGGGTGTTTAGAAACATTTATTTCTTCACCCATTCGATACAGATCCAAACACAGAGGTCTATATACAGAACAAAAATGTCTAGGGGCTATGAGTATGAGTAACAGGATGTAACAAAGGTGTTATCATGTGATGACAAAATATTGTGACACAGTTATTACCTAAAGATAGGTCAGAGGGAGGGGGAGCTAAGTGAATACATTTTGTTAATGTTACTAGGGCCATAGCTTCGGTTTAAAGATAAAACATATGTATTCATAATTTCAATGTTTTCAAGAATATTTTGTTCTATTTTGTTTCGGTTGGTGTAAGAGGGACATTTATTCCCAAATAATTCTATGACCGGTTTCAAAATGATGACATGTTAAGGCGGATTTTTCAAAATTCCCTCTATGTATGTGGCTTTGGTGTTCTTTTCGTCTAATTAATACAGTTTGTCCAATATATTTCTTATCATATTCTATGATATACATGCCTTGTTTTTGTTCGTTCTTTAGAGCTTGTTTTAAGGTCGGTAATAAAGCACTTATCTTATATAAGTATTTAGTGAAGGCCTAAGACAAGTGGACTTACAGATTGCGTTGTCTGCGATTAGAATTCTTTAGAATTATTCTAGAAATCCTGTATTTTTAAAGAAGTACTGTTGCAATAAAGATACTAAATTCACTGCAAATGTTTCGCTGGTCTCTGCTAGTATATATATATAATGTGATAATTCGCGTCTTCAACGAGATGTGAGGAGCAGAGTCTCTTATGAAGCTCTTGTGAAGCCTCTCAGTTAAGAAATTTTTTGTTGTTATTATTTTAACACGATCATTTTACGGCTTCGCCAAAATATCGAATTATTTACTGGATTGAACATATTAGATGATTTGACTTATCCAGGTGGGGGTCCATTTTTGGTAGATATATTTGTGAATTTTATTTCACGTTCACATTTTTGTTACTTTGTTTCTGCATTTTTGCTCATTTAACGCGCTAGCTAAAAAACATCTATATTGTTGAAATTATGGCCTACGAATCATATGACATTGTAAATATCATGGGTCATGCACAAAATGTTTTTCAGTGTATTTTATGGCTTTGTGGAAATTATCTTCACAATTTTTTCACTGCCCTGAAGTCGTTTGCTAAAGTCTATGTTCACTTTGACTCAAGTTGTAGATCTAAACTTGCAAACAAACTTTTCAACATAAACTCTGAAACTACTGCAGACCTAATACACTAATAACGTTTAACAGGAATTTTCTTATGCTTACTGATTAGTTTACAGGAGCACTAACTTTTAATGAATAACGTTACTGAAACAATATTCTCTCGATCATTCATACACACTGAAGTTTGAATTCACAATCGCTGATTACAAGTATTTATAAATAGTATACCCTCATCTCTTGATACTGCTTGAAATTAGTAATTCTTAACGTCATCATGAATCACTAGGTACTCTAGGAGTACTTTCTTTAATTTACTTGGGATGCATTCATTAATTCTCTTGAGAAAACGAAACTCGGTTAATTCCCAGTGTCATCACTTTTTAAACTTAGTTACATTACGAAACTCACGATCTTTGAAAGTGTTATTATTTCGTTACGAGCGAGAAATTTAAATTCGTTAGGAGTTGTTGCGTGATTAATTGTACTGTTACGTCACCGTTCGGTAGTTGATTTTCCGTAACTTCGTTCCCACGAAACTTTAGCAACACAAGTTCTTTCTTA
>NW_013671213.1:61042-65277 GCF_000517525.1 Limulus polyphemus
TAACTAAGGTATGGAACTCTAAATCAGTCCGACATCTACAGGGTTAGGTTTAGGACGAGAGTCCGTGCTAAAGGGGGGAGCCTGCAAGAGCTGGCATAGGATTTGGAAAGTATGGCACACAAGGCCTACTCAACTGCACTACCCGATCTCCTCAAGTTGTTGCTCAGGGATCAGTTTGTAGATGCCTTGGACAGTCCACAACTGAAGATACAAGTAAAGCACGCACACCCCTCTACTGTGCAGGATGCAATGGCCAGAGCTCTTGAATTTGAATCCTACGTTAAGTGTAGCACAGGGGTACCAAGGTTGGTACAGTCATCAGTATTCAAGGCCAGGTCAGCTTTCAGAGAGGTTTGAAGGACTTGGCTGGCACTGTAACAAACCTGGGCACAAGAGAGCTCAATGCTGGAAACTTCAACACAGGGAAGATACCACAGCAGGAAAGGCAGCTACCGAGAAAGGTTGTTGGAACTGTGGAGAGCAAGGACATATGAGGAGCCAGTGTAAGAAGAATACCACCAATAAGTCAGCTTCGGGAAACCAGTAGTGATTGGTGCTGAGGGACGTGTCACTTGGAAAAGCCACTGTCGAAGACGAAACTCTACTCGGTTTTGAGAAGGGAAACAGTGAAGTCCTTGATGAGGTTACTACCACTGATGTTACTATTTTCCGATAGTAGGACATTTCCTGATGGAGCATATGAACTTTACCTGAAGCAGAAGCCAACGAGACAGAGACCAGTACGGAAGAAGATATGTCCCGTAAAATTAAGAGACTTTGTTAAATTTTAATTTTGTGTTTGTAAATTCTGTACATTTAATCAAGTTATTGTTAATTATCTATTGGTTTAAGCTAAGTGGCTATTGTTCGGGACGAGCAATACTAAGGAAGGGGTAGTGTTACGATAGCGGAAGTCACGTGACGCTAGTAACACGTCATGAGATTCTAGAAGGATCATGTCTGTTCGTGGCAACTGTAGTCTTTTCTACGCACCCTCTATTTTTGCATATAAGTGCGTCAGATAAAGCGAGACTATTAATCTGAATGTGAAATGCAGAGAGGCAGAGGTAGAGACGGACAATTGAGTCAAGCACGGTAGTGACCGTAAGTAAAGTGCGTGAATCGTTGTGAATTATAGCGTGTGTTTATGTAAAAATGACTGTGGAAATTAAGTGTATTGCAAAGTTGTATTGAGAAAGAATAAACTAGTTTTAGTTAAGAAAGGGCTTGTATCGATGAAGTTTCTTGGTAAGAATTTCTAAGGAACATTAACAAATGAACACAGAGACATAACAATATATTGTATTTTAAAGGATATTCCTACACATAATTAAAAGTGGGAAAAATATTTAAGTTTATAGGTTGTCTTAAGCATTATCTTTAGATATTTATGTTTTTTACCTTGAAAGGCGACATTAGTTATTTGTATTCTATTTTGAAATTAATAAAACTTACGAAACGAAAGACTTTAAAACCATGTGTTCACATGACCAAGTTTGTGGGTAACAAGTCAATCCTGTTCCTACACACTAATATCTTTTAAGTTCAGGTAATTGTGGAATAACTCTTGGAGTTTACGCTATACAATAACTTTCTTAATGAAGACCTTTGTCTGTCTAACTCTAGGATCAGTGTGGGAGAAAGAAAGAGAAATATAACTGGATAGGCGTGCGCGTAAGGTTGGGTGAAATACCTGTAGAAATGTAAACTTTTTTCAAGTGTAATAAGTAGAATTACACTAGCATTGCTCACCTACAGGTTTTATTTGTTAACGTTACTATTGATGTTGTTGTGGAATAAGGAAGCTAGTAAAGTTCAATGTCCATAATTGTACAAGTGCCAGTTTGTTGTTTGCATTTTCTATTCGTTATATTGACTGGATGAAGTCAAATTTCCATTCTCACCAGTTTATCATAAACTTTATCTCAGCTTCTTCATTTTTAATCTATATTTATTCTGAGCTTTCATTGAATGCTAGATATATTATATTGTTACGTCTATGTTCGTTTGTTAATTTTCCGTAAAAAATCTTTCCGAAGAAACTTTAGCGATAGAAGTCCTTTCTTAAATAAAACTAGTTTATTCTTTCTCAATACAACTTTGCAATATACTTAATTTCCACAGTCACGCTATAAATTAAACAAACGCTATAACTCACAAAGAACGAACGATTCACGCGCTTGACTCAATTGTCGTCTCTATCTCTGTCTACAGTTCAATTAGATTGTTGCCGTCACTTCTTGGCGGACTTATATACAAGAATACCGCATATCTAGTAAACACTCGAGGCTTCACGAAGGGACATGAATTTTCCAGAAGCTCATGACGTGTTACAAGAGTTACGTGACTTCCGCTGTCGTAACAATATGGACTCTGTTGATCTGGTATCTTGCCAACCCTACTTAGAGAGCGACATAGTGTCAAATAAGGAAATTCGCACAATGCCAATTATGATTTAAATGTTTACCAGTCTTATTGCAGTATCTCATCACATTTTTCACTCAAAACAATCATACTTCGACTTTCTTCGGGGTTACACCCCAAATAACAACTATTATTCAACTTAAGCCTTAAATTTAGATTCTGAGTGCAGAGAACAGGTTCTACGCTATATTGGTTCTTTATTCCTCACTAGTTCCTGTCTAAGACCAGACCTTTTATTGGCTATTTCATTGATTACTTAACTAGAATCACTAGGATTGTAATTTTATTTTGGTTAAAAGACAAAATTTTATGGGATTATCATCGTCAGAACATATTTTACATAAGAAGTTATCATCTGATGCTAGTTCTCACTGGATATTAAGTTCACTTTCGGTTTTAATCACTATTTACAGTTCCTATATTTGCAAGATTATGACAATCAAGTTCAGCGCTATCTGTGGTTCTAGACGAAAAGAAATAAGGCATTACATAAAAATAAAATGACATTTGATAAGGATTTTACCCGAAAGCAATTTTTTCAGAGTTTACACCTTTCTATCACTATATATATATATATATATATTCATTTATTTAAGACAAAATACGTTCTCAACAATTGTTATGGTGGCAAAGCGTGGTTATGACCAAAGCAACCTTATTTGTCATAAAACAATGGTATTAGGCTTAGTGTATTTTTAAACACTGAATTATTTATTCGGTCCCTTTGGGATTTCCAAAAAGAAGAAGCCATCTGATATGCCTTATGACAAATACAATTGCATATAATTACGGTTACGCTTCGCCAACAAAAGGCGTTCACACCATAACAATTGTTATTCTAACATGTGGCTTATTTAAATTGCTATTCGACCGCTACTATGTTTGTTATATCAGAGTCGGCCTGATGAGCTACAGTATCGAGCGAATCTCATCGGATACGATGGACAGAGCGTGGTTGAAATATTATTATACACTTTTGTTCTCGGAAAACTAAGCCACAGAAAAAGTAATGTAGTGTTTAAAAACACAATAAGCCTAATACTATTGTTGAACATACATTTTTATTTGGAGAAATATGATTTTCAACTCGGGTGAATAACATGTAATATTTTAACTACATTTTACCTCTATCATATTGTTACGTCTCCGTTTGTTAATTAACTTCCCGTAACTTCGTTCCGACGAAACTTTAGCGACACAAGTCCTTACTTAATAAAACTGGTTTATTCTTTCCGAATATAACTTTACGATACACTTGTTTTCAACAATCGCGCTAAAACAAACGCTATATCAACGAACGTTAACTTCAACAATACGTCTCTCTCTGACAGCAGTTCAATTACTCATTACCTACACACACATTATTGTCCCGTCACGTTGTCACTCTCTTTTATATACCACACTACCCTATATCTAGTAAATACTAGAGCATTCGCCAAGGTACAGGAGAGCTCTAGAAAATAGGTGGCGCCACACCAGTCACGTGACCTCGATGACGCAACACTGCCCCCTCCTTAGTATTGTTCGACCCGAACAATTGCCACTTACAATAAACCAATAACAATTAACAATAACTTAATTAAATGTACAGAATTACAAACACAAAATTACAATTCAACAAAGTATCTTAATTTTACGGGACGTATCTTCTTCCGTACTGGTCTCTGTCTTGTTGGCTTCTGCTTCATGTGAGGTTCATCTGCTTCATCAGTAAATGTCCTATCATCGGTAACAGTCACATCAGTGGTAGTAGCTTCATCAAGAGCTTCACCGTTTCCCTTCTCAAAAGTGAGTAGAGTTTCTTCTTCGAC
>NW_013671214.1:0-3360 GCF_000517525.1 Limulus polyphemus
ACGGCTGAAAGGGCGAGCATGTTTGGTGTGATGGGGATTCGAACCCGCGATCCGCAGATTGCGAGTCGAGCGCCCTAACCACCTGGCCATGCCGGCCTACACCGAACAATAAAACATTATTACAATTTTTTTTGAAGTATTTACAGTCAAAACTTACAGCAGAACCATTAATCTGCACCACCTGACAGGGAAGCATGTTTTGGAAAATATCATTCATTTCACTTGTCAGGTATGTTGAATTCCACATCCCGGGATCACCATGCATTCTTAGCTTTATCCGTGAGAGGGCAGCAGTAATCTCTGGTCTTATGTTCTGTCCAGAAGAGGCTGTTATGCTAAAACAATACACGTAAAAATATTATGTTATAACACCTGACTATTGATCGAGTAATTAAAAGCATTGAAAAAGTGTTTTAATTAGATCAGTAATAGTATTTTTATCTACTCACACATTCTGAATTAATGATTTGTTTTGTATGTTCATCAAAATGCTCGGACAACTTGTCAGAAGGAGATCCTGAACATCAGAAGTTGTAAAATTTTCTGCAGTCCACATCCGGGGATCACCCAGCTTGGTGACGACATTCTGACGTAAGGCCTTAAATATTGGCTGTACTTCATTCCTTTTATTCGACTATTTGAAAACATAAATAGTACAATAATATTATTTCATGTTCTAATGTTCAGAAAATAGTATTTTATTCTAAAAATATAATTAAGTAATTTTCAAAACATTAGCAATGAAACAACAACATCGTTTTGGTAATTTCTTTATATTCTTATATTACAGGTCAACAGCTTTACTGTGACGCACCTGTGATAGTATCGTCTTTTACCAACAGGAGGATTATTAGAGAATTTTCCTTGTTTATTATCTTTATCATAGTACAATAAGCAGGAAAACCTAAGGTTGGAAAATGTTAAAAATTAAAATAAAATGTTGTTTAATTTAAGAAATATAAATATGTATATATACATGTCTCAAGATTTTTTTGCAAAATTCGTTCCTTCGAAATGAAAAAAAAAAATGGAATAAAAAATAATCACAATAAATGAAAAAAAAAACATGCAATTTATTCAATACATTAGCGTAGTTCTCTACGCGACCTTGTAGTCATTGAAATTCTATATATAGCTTACACAGGTTGCTAGGGCGTTGTATATAGCTTACACAGGTTGCTAGGACCTTGTATGTGTGACGTAGTAGTTGCCGGGATGTTGTATCTATCTAGTTTACACAGGTTGCTAGGGCGTTGTATGTAGTTTACACAGGTTGCTAGGGCGTTGTATGTCGTTTACACAGGTTGCTAGGGCGTTGTATGTAGTTTACACAGGTTGCTAGGGCGTTGTATGTCGTTTACACAGGTTGCTAAGACTGTATATGCGACTTGGGAGTTGCTGGGATATTGTATATAGTTTACAAAGTTACTAGGTCGTTGTATGTAGTTTACACAGGTTGCTAGGGCGTTGTATGTCGTTCAAACAGGTTGCTAAGACTGTATATGCGACTTGGGAGTTGCTGGGATATTGTATATAGTTTACACAAGTTACTAGGTCGTTGTATGTAGTTTACACAGGTTGCTAGGGCGTTGTAAGTCGTTTACACAGGTTGCTAAGACTGTATATGCGACTTGGGAGTTGCTGGGATATTGTATATACGTTACACAGGTTACTAGGGCGTTGTATGTCGTTTACACAGGTTGCTAAGACTGTATATGCGACTTGGGAGTTGCTGGGATATTGTATATACGTTACACAGGTTACTAGGGCGTCGTATATGCGACTCTGGTATTGTTAAGCTTCTATTTACAACGTGACCTTTCATAAAAACTGCAAGTTTTACATGAAGCTTATCTTACAAAGAAAGTTGCAGATATCAATACAGCATACCTGCCATAAATTTGGCTTCTTGTTGTTTGGGCGTTCTATATTTTAGACTAATGCATCAATAGGCGAGTTTTGAATAAAGACAGTCACGTGAAGTACTTGTTTTCTACGAACAAGCGATTTATTTTACATATAGAGTACGTAATACGTCGTTGTATCTGAAAATAAGTGCATTTCATTGTTGTTTTTAGTGCTGACTTGTGACGAGCCCCCCAATGGCACAGCGGTATGTCTTCGGACTTACAACGCTAGAAACCAGGTTTCGATACCCGTGGTGGGCAGAGCACAGATAGCCCTTGTGTAGCTTTGTGCATAATTAATTAAAAACAAACAAACTTGTGACGAAACTTTCTAATGGACACGTTTTCCACTTAAAAACGGGCAACATGGACACACGTTTCTCAGAGTGTTACTCATAGCAAATATTGTTATTAGCTTTTATTTTCTGACATTTTTATCGTGATCTACTTTAAAGTTCTATGGTGCAATAAAATGCTCATTTACGAGTGCACGTGAGAGGCAAAAATTGATAACGTGGAATGAATGAATAAATATCTATTAAGGTAGACTTCTCCGGAGGGGTGGGGGTGGGGGCGACTTAATTCTCTCCATTCAACTTTGAAGGAGTTTCATATACTTATGGATCTCCCTATGACTTTCGCAAGAGTGCCCTTTATTACCCCCTATCATCTAACGCACGCGATATCTGTATCAATACAGAGAGAACGTGCACTTTGTTTTATTATTTTTTGTTAGGGAAATGTTAAAAGCACTTTCACGTTATGCACACGTAATGGGAAATTGATTATAGTTTGAGATGATATCAGTGTGAAGCAGGATTGGTTGTTAATGCTTAAGAGGTGGACATAACATTTACAAGCCAAGCAAGTATAATATGATATAACCTTTGCAAGCACTTGCAAAAAATAAACAAATAAAATAAAATTGTCGAAATGAAAAATTTAACAAAATCTTGATAAACTGAAAACTATAGATTCGATTAGTGTCAGCTCTCATCCATCCTAGTTGTTCGATGGTTAAAAAAAACAATAAAAACTTTCACCCAGTGAATCATAAATTTACATGTTTTGGGTGTGGGAAATGGCTTGGTTGAGTTCTTAGATGTGCACACACACACACTTCATTATAATTTTAAGGTCCAACTTCACAGCTCAATGATTTGAAGGAAATCTGAATGCTGAATTCAGCTGTTAATCTGAGTAGTCTTAACTCTCTCTTTCTCTCGAAATGAAAGAGTATAAATACGACCTTTATGCCCCTTTATTACGATATGTGTACATTTATTACGATATGTGTACACGGGGGTATAAAGGTGTGTACACATTTAATAAAGGAACAAACATAAAGGTGTCTACACATATCGTAATAAAGGGGCATAAAGGTGTGTACACATATCGTAATAAAGGGGCATAAAGGTGGTACACATATCGTAATAAAGGGGTATAAAGGTGT
>NW_013671214.1:4292-21083 GCF_000517525.1 Limulus polyphemus
GATAAACACGTTTAGATTGAATGGTAATTTATAATCAGTCACAAGAACGTCGAATCTGAATCACTTGAAAAAAACATGGGGGTGCTTAACTTTTTTCCAGGTGTATACAATGGTAAACAGATTGAAGGTGGCACTCATTGAAAATGATGTAACGTTTTACATTAAATTTAATATTAGTTATAGCATAAAGGGCTATCTGTGATCTGCCCACCACGGGTATCGAAACCCGGTTTCTAGTGGTATAAGTCCGCAGACATACCGCTGTGCCATTGGGGGCTACAGTTTCTTGTGCACTCGCTTAATGTAAGTATATAAAACCTACTTATCCTATATTACCATAAAAACTTTCTACCTCAGATATAGCAGATCGTCGCCAGGGGGAGATGGTTCGGAAGATGTAGCAGATCGTCGCCAGGGGGAGATGGTTCGGAAGATGCGAATGTTTGTTTGTTTTGGATTTCGCGCAAAGCGACACCAGGGCTAGAGGGAAGGCAGTTAGTCATCACCACCCACCATCAACTCTTGGGCTACTCTTTTACCAACGAATAATGGGATTGACCGTCACGTTAGAACACCCCACGGCTGAAAGGGCAAACATGTTTGGTGGGACGGGGATTCGAACCCGCGAAAGATGCGAATGAACCTCCTTTTGGACCAAAAAATAAACGTTAACTTCACGAGCCGCCATATTTCCTTGTAGATTAACAGCGTATCCTTAGCACTACCATAACGTATTCTAACGTACTAAACTGTCTCGTATCTCAGTATAACAGAAATGGACATATTCTACACCTTGACCGTACTGACCATATACTGTAAAATCACGTTCTGACCATGATAAATCCTTCGTATTTTTAATTACGCTGGGGAAAATTAATACGCTTCAGAAGGTTGTAGTTTTTTGTTCACACCTACGTATTCCTAGCCAGTTCGATACGGTACGATACAGTGCTTAAAGGATCCAAATGACATTACGCCTGTTTCATATTCTATAATAAGATGTAAAAGTTATAAAAATGGGCTTTGCATGTGTATTTTTGATGCACACATAAACTTTAATGAAATTATAAGTAGATAGAATCCAGTTTATTTTTGAAAGTTGTATTAATATATATTTCAACATAATTCGCTCAACATAGAGTTCTCGCCATAACACGTGTTGCGGCGAGAACTCCCGGCCGGTGCGTGAGTGTGTCTTTCTGGTGGGCCTGTTCGAAGCAAATAAACTCAAACAAATAAGAAGACCTGCACTTCATGATGTAGTGTCATCAAGTTTCAAACTCGGAAGATTTTTTTGGGCTATTTTCGTCTCTCTCTCTAAAGGGGTTTCTTCTTCACAAAGTGGAGCAAAGAGGGATCGCTTGAGCTCTGAGCAACCCCTAAGTAAGCCTAAATACCTACAAGGGACGGAAGAAAATATTCGAGAAAGATGCACGACGAACACAGCTGAACCGCCCCCCCCCCAATCTCTAAAAAACCCCGGCAACGCCCGTGTATACAGCAATATTTTTCACTCATAGATTTTTCAGAATATTAATTTCTAGAAGTAACAACAAGTAACAACGTTGTGTAAAGTAACAACAAGTAACAATGTTGTGTAAAGTAACAACGTTGTGTAAAGTGTAAGTAAGCGTATGTGTTTTTTATAGCGTTAATTACTGTGTCATTTGAAGTTGCTCAGACAGCAAACAAAGAACAAGACAGGCGAGATGAATTCTGAAACCCACTTGTTGGAACGAAATTTTATTTTCGTTTCTTTAATTTAGTAAAAGTTCCACTATTTTACGAGCAGGAAATGTTCCGTATCTCAGGTCGATGGAAAATAGTTTGTTGTTGGAGAAATAGGTGGCGAAACGAGAGAGAGAAAAAAAAAACTTCAACAAGCAAAGCACAAAGGATAAAAATAAAACAAAATAAGAAAGCTACTTAATATGAAAACTTAATGAGATTGCTGGACTGCTAAGTCAGAAGGCTCTGTATACATAAGGACCATACATTTTGGAGCCATCAATCTGTTACTCATTTGGCTAAATGATATCGCAATTAGATTTCGATTAGAACGTAAGTCTTGTTACGTGTCTGTTGGTAGTTTTCCACGTAGATCGATATATATTCCAAAGAAAAGGCCAAACATTAACTGGTTAAATTTTCGTGACTTCATGTAATAGCTGATTAGTCTTTCCTTGTAAAGTCTGAATAACAACAACAACTGGTACTTGAATTTACTTTATAGATCCAACCACGATATGTCGGAATTTAAATTCACTTTCAAGCGAACAAAAACCTCCTGCTATTAGGATGCGTCACTTAGGGGGCGACAGGCGCGGCAACCCCTCCCAAGTCCAGTAGGGGGCCCACTATGGCAGTTTTCATGGTCTTGAAATATTTCTAGCCGAGAAGGATTAACACATACACAAATTACGCTACAATATAGGATCCCCACGCGAAGTCAAGCCTTCTTTGCCCCCCCCCCCCTTCAAACTCTTTTTTTGTGAAATAACGCTCCGGGCTTTTCCTAGAGGTAGGCTTAACGTTCAAGTTAGGCCTTGTTATACTCAGATTGCACAACTAATAAAAGTATGAAGTTTACAATTCACTATAGTGAATATGTTTGTCTGTTGAACATTATTTTCTAACTACTCAGTCCCGGAGGATTTGGTTTTGGTTTGTTTGGAATTTCGCGCAAAGCTACAAGAGGTCTATCTGCGGTAGCCGTCCCTAATTTAGCAGTGAAAAACTAGAGGGAAGGCAGCTATTCATCACCACCGCCAACTCTTGGGCTACTCATTAACCAACGAATAGTGGGATTGACCGTCACTATATAACGCTCCCACGGCTGAAAGGGTAAGTATGTTTGAAGGTACGGGGATTCGAACCCGCGACCCTCAGATTGCGAGTCAAGCGTCCCGGAGGAAGCTGCATTTTGCTGGCAGGCCATCAAGTGTGTGTATATATAGCTTATATAAAAATGATAAGATCCTCTGTTGTATTGATCAATAAAATGTTTAAGGTCACATGATCACTAACCTAAAATGTGGTAGGGCTTTAACCCTACTAGCCACACCGCTTCCGCCGGCCTTGCTACTACAACTTGCTACACTAATTTTCTGCTTGCCTAAAAGGATGAGAAAATAAGGCTTCGCTGTAAATCTTTTTTAATGATTTTTGGCTCGGTGACAATGTCAAAAGCAAGTAAAAACTGACTTTACTGGAGTCATGTCCTACACGTGTAATTTCCCGCCTAATTTTAGTTTGATTCTTGCTTTACGTCAAGAAACGAATCTAGATTTTTAAATATGATCCTTGAACATAATTCGCTTACAGTTTTTTTTAAATTAAAAATATTATCTTCTAGCATAATCTAAAATCTAAAAATATATATATATATATATATAAATTACTTTAAACATAGACTAAGAAGGTGGCGGGCTCCTCGGGATTGAGTCAGCAAGTCTAATAATCGAGAAAGAAAGAAAAATAAAGTATCCACTGCAGGCATACCAGTTTATCCTTAGTTATCTTGTACAGTTCCATGGAATTATTAAGATCCAACTCATTCAGTCTGTTACTTAGTCGCATCAGGCCGACGCGTAAGACTTCAGAATCAGGTTGGCATAGCAACTGTTGAGTTCTGTTGAGAAATTCTTCCGTCGTTAACATTTGGACTTCCTGTGGCTGTAGAAAAAAAATATTCTATTGTTTACTATTGTCTTTCATAACGCATTAAAACCCACTATTTAAGAACCAGGTTATATTTTTGTTAATATTCTGATTTTTTAAAAAAATCTCTCATTTGTTATATTTTTTATTGCTTTAAAAAACCTATCAAACTCCTGCTTTCAGATCTCTGATCAACATTTTGGAAAATAATATAAAAACTGATACCAGATGTAACTTAAGGATTTGGAAGAAGTTTACTGTTGGAAATGAGCACTTCAGTGCAAACACATGGAAAAAGTTTACTGTTGAAAACGAGCACTTCAGTGCAAACACATGGAAGAAACTTTACCGTTAAAACGAGCACTTTAGTGCAAAAAAAATATATGAGAAAAGTTTACTGTTAAAAACCAGCACTTCAGTGCAAACATATGGAAAAAAAGCTTACTGTTTAAAAATGAGCACTTCAGTGCAAACACATTTTGTAAATTTTATTAGATTTTCTCCTGTTGTCATATTGTAGTATTCTTACCATTGCCAAGGTGAAGTCTTCTTCCAGTTTCTAACTTATATTTTTTCTTCTTGCTAAGTTTTAGTTTTTTTCACCCTACTAATTTGTAGTTTTGTGTGCTTAAATTGTAGTTGTTTTTCACTTTGTTAAATTATAGTTTTTCTGTTGTTAAGATGTAGTTTCGTGCTGCTAAGTTGCTAAGCGATACTTTTCTTGTTATTAAGTAATAGTTTTACTGCTGCTCTGTTGTAGTTTTCACGTTTTTGAGATGTAGTTTCGTGCTACTAAGTTACAGTGTTCTTGTTGCCAAGTGATACTTTTCATGTTGTTAAGATATATTATCGAGCTGTTAAGTTATAATTTTCCTGCGGCTAAGTTGTAGTTTTCATGTTGTTAAGATATAATTTTGCTGTCGCTAAGCAATAGTTTTAATGTTGCTAAGTTGCACATTTTTCCTGTTGCTAAAGATTAATAACGTTGAGTGTTTTAGTATCAGTTAAAGAAAATTATGTGATTACAATTTACGCGTTTTAAGTTAATGAATTTTAAAGTAAAATCTGCGTCGAGTCTCTTAATATAGTTAATGGCATTGTTATACATGTTTTTAACAGGCTGTCACGAGTTGGCCGGTTGTGTGTAATGAATAAAAATAAATAAATTTTCACACTACTTATTATTGGTAAAATTAATTAATTAATCAAACACGGAAACTTTTAAGTAATAACATTTATCGTTTCGGGTATGCCTTAATGGAAAGTGAAGTAATATTGGGTATTTGTATATAAGTTTAGAAACTCTTTACGAAACGTAATCAGTGAAATTATGGCTTGTTACATCCTAGCGATAAATTTATTACTCTTTTAATATATTATACGATGTAATTAGATTAATGACTACGTACGTTAAGGAATAAGCACACTATCGGGTGTTTGTAAGTTATCGAATAATTCAGTTGATTAAGAATACGCAGATTAAAAAAATACGTACAGCATTGAACAAGAGAGTTATCCAATACGTAAATGATTGAATTCGCATATTAACAAACGCGTAATTTACCATGAACACAGATTATCGAACAAGCACACAAATCATTGAATATGCTGATGAATGAATACTATTGTTACTTTCTAAGTAAATGGCAACTTTGACGAGTTACGTAAAGTATAAACATTTCTCAGGGTATTTTACAAGTTTAATTTGATGTCATATAAAGATTTAAGTATATTTGATGAGATTAATTCGACGTCAAATCTCATCTAAAGAGATTTTAGCTAGTAACAAAGGTTTGGTTTGTTTTGAATTTCGCAGTGATAAACTAGAATGAAGGCAGCTAGTCAACACCACCCTCCGCCAAATATTCGATTATTATTTTACCAACGAATAGTGGGATTGACCGTCACAGTATAACGCCCACACGGCTGAAAGGGCGAGCATGTTCGATGAGAGGGTTGGAACCTGCGACCCGCAGATTGCAAGTAGAACACCCCCTAACCACCAGTCCTAGTAACAAAGGATAACATTTTAGCGTTGACTGCTCCATCAGTATTTACTGTGATGTGTTGTGGGATTTGTATAATGAAAACCTATCATCTAAACCAGGATTTTCTGACCCATGGGTCGAGACCCAAAATTGGGTTGTCAGAATAATTAAAGGGTCGCGAACACACTTTGAAAACGGTTTATTTAGTTAGTAAGTAAATATTCAGTAAGTCTGACGTATTTTTGTATTAAAGGTATTTACTGAGTCACGACTGACAACCAATGTTAAAAAACGGGTCGTAACCCCCAAAAGGTTGAGAACCACTGGCTTAAACCGTGTCATCATTAAAGTTTTCCTTATTTCTTTGGTAGAGCACAGTTTGAAAAAAATACCAATGAGAAATATGTGAAGGGATGTTTCAGAGCGAACACATGTTGGGCCGGGTATGGCCTAGTGGTTAGCGCACCTAGACGGTGATTGCACGGGTTAATGGGTCGCGTTTTGTTGCCGAAAAAAAACAAACAAATACGCTCCATACTTTTGTGGCCTTGGGTGCACTGTAAGAGTAACAGTCAAACCCCACTATACGGTCAGACAAGACTAGCCCAAGAATTAGTGGGCGCTGCCGACTTGCTGTTTTCCCATTAGATTGATAGTTCATAGCTAGAAACGGCTACGGGCAGATAGCCCTCGTGTATCTTTGGGGAAAAAAATCGTATATATAAATATATATAAAACGAACACATGATGTAAGTAAGACTAGTTTGCACCGCACGACAATCGTATTCTCGCGCGGACTTGCTCAAGTTTAAATTCCGAAAACCCCTGTGAAAACATTTAAGTTTTCGGTCATTTTCGTAAAAAAAAAACTGGCAATTTTGAGACGTTTATTTCATAACGCAGGAGCTTTTTTGTTTTAATTGAGGACGACACATTTCAAATTAATACTCACAGACACACATACATATGGGCATGCACTTTCTATTTGACCAATCATAGACTGCCACGCTAAGGTTTCATTGTTACTAACCTTTAGCATTAAGTCCGCCACTTCTTGCGTTTCACAACTGCTACTTAGCCTGAAAAAAGGAAATGAACGACAATAGAGGGCGCTATAATGATGAAACTTTTCATCCTTAATGAATGACAAACTTGACTAAATATTTCTTTTTTCTGCAGATAAATTCCTTTTAAAAGCCTTATTATGTGTTTTTTCTCTTTAGTTTATAGAATTAATTTATATATAAAAAAACGAAGATTGAAGCTGCCGAAATCTCGGGAGCATTCTTTGAATGATCGACAAAGGTTTACTTTTTTAAAACTAAAAACAAGTCGTCTTAACCTTTATCCTGCTTAGTCAGTCTTCAGGTGGCTATTCTTGAGATAATAACGTTTACTGTATGCTTTGAGACATTTTTAAACTAATTGAAGGCTATTCATGTAAGCGTTATTAACGAAAATAACTAACACTAGTGCCATTCGTAAAACATTGTGAGCTACCTGGTGGTACTTGTCATAATAACGAACATTAGTACCATTCGTAAAACATTGTGAGCTATCTGGTGGTACTTGTCACATTAACTAACACTAGTACCATTCGTAAAACATTGTGAGCTATCTTGTGGTACTTGTCATAATAACTAACACTAGTGCCATTCGTAAAACATTGTGAGCTATCTGGTGGTACTTGTCATAACAGCTAACACTAGTACATTCGTAAAACATTGTGAGCTATCTGGTGGTACTTGTCATAATAACTAACACTAGTGCCATTCGTAAAACATTGTGAGCTATCTGGTGGTACTTGTCATAATAACTAACACTAGTGCCATTCGTAAAACATTGTGAGCTATCTGGTGGTACTTGTCATAACAGCTAACACTAGTACCATTCGTAAAACATTGTGAGCTATCTGGTGGAACTTGACATAATAACTAACACTAGTGTCATTCGTAAAACATTGTGAGCTATCTGGTGGAACTTGACATAATAACTAACACTAGTACCATTCGTAAAACACTGTGAGCTATCTGGTGGTACTTGTCACGTTAACTAACACTAGTACTATTCGTAAAACATTGTGAGCTATCTGGTGGTACTTGTCACATTAGCTAACACTAGTACTATTCGTAAAACATTGTGAGCTATCTGGTGGTACTTGTCATTCTTGCTGTGACTCGTTGAATTTTGTGCTCTAGTAATTCTGACTTTTTGAAATTTTTATTTAGTCACTACGAATTTTTGAAGATTTTGCTGTAGTCACTTGTTTAAGTGTTTCTTCAGTTAACATTAATTTTTGAAGATGTTGCTGTAGTTACTCACTTGTTGAAGTGTTTCTTTAGTTAATATTAATTTTTGAAGATTTTGCTGTAGACACTCACTTGTTGAAGTGTTTCTTTAGTTAATATTAATTTTTGAAGATTTTGCTGTAGTCACTCACTTGTTGAGGTTTCTTTAGTCAGTATTAATTTTTGAAGATTTTGCTGTAGTCACTCACTTGTTGAAGTGTTTCTTTAGTTAATATTAAAGTTGAAGATTTTGCTGTAGTCACTCACTTGTTGAAGTGTTTCTTTGGTTAACATTAATTTTTGAAGATTTTGCTGTAGTCACTCACTTGTTTAAGTGTTTCTTTAGTTAATAATAATTTTTGAAGATTTTGTTCTATTAACTGGTCTGTTGAAATATTTTCTTTGGTCACTCTGGTTTTAAGGTCGAGCACTACACTTCTTTACAGTACAGTTTGTGTTAGAAGGCACTTTTACTTAAAGAAAGTGTCGTGACCTCTCGCGGGAAACATTTAATCTTCTGACTCGTGAAAAATTCTGTTGTATAAATAAATAATCTACAACCAGACAGACATATGTTCTATACAAGTTATCTGGCGATTGAACAAATTGCAGAATTTTGTAAAAAATAAACGCGCGTTAATAAGAGAAATCACTGAGTTTATTGACGAAAATAGGGCTGTAAATTAATTGATACCGTTTTTCAATCCACCGTTTCATTATTATTATTATTAACGATACTTGGAGTAACCGTACGGTTATGTTTATGTACTTAACTACAATAAATAGTCATTATCAAAAAATAGTTTCCTAAACTTTGAAATAACATGCATGAATAAAAAAATAAATAAACAGCGATTTAGAACCTTACCTTCCTGAAGTGGCTCCACCTGTAACAGAGAAAAAAGAATATTCAAACATACACATTAATTTCATTTTACTGCAGATACATTATTATTCTATAAAATAAATTGTTGCCATTCTCGTATCGTCACAAGTACTCATTAACATAACTAGAAATTTATTCTTGTTCAAGACAGATGGTTAACGTGGGTTTAGCCCTCTACAAGCATTCAAGACAGAGGGTTAACGTGGGTTTAGCCTCCTACAATTATTCAACTTGAGAAACTTAATCCATCAGTGTAGCGGTAAATCTACACACTACTCTTCTCAGGGGCCCGGCGTGGCCCAATGGTCAGCTTGCCGGATAGCGAAGCTTAGATGCCATGGCTCGCGTCCCGATACGGAAAAAAAAGTCGCGTTCCGTATTTTGGGGCCGTAAGTTCGTTATAAAAGTGACAGCCACATCCAAGTATTATTGCATAACACGAGTAACGCAAGAGTTATCGATGAGTGTCATTAACTTGTTGAGCTTTTTCTAGTGTATCACTTTTTTTGCTTCTTTCCATACCTTACCCATTCACCGTTTTGTTGCGTCTTTCTATGTTTTATCCATTCATCTTTTTGTTTTGTCTTTTCATGCTTTACCCATTCATCGTTTTGTTGCGTCCTTCCATGTCTTACCCATTCATCGTTTTGTTGTGTCCTTCCATGTCTTACCCATTCATCTTTTTGTTGGGTCTTTCCATTCCTTATTCATTGGACATTTTGTTGTGTCTTTTCATACCTTACCCATTCATTTTTTGTTGCGTCTTTCTATGTTTTATCCATTCACCTTTTGGTGGTGTCTTTTCATGTTTTGCCCATTCATCGTTTTGTTGCGTCCTTCCATGTCTTACCCATTCATCGTTTTGTTGCGTCATTCCATACCTTATTTATTCGACATTTTGTTGTGTTTTTCCATTACCCATTCATCGTTTTGTTGCGTCATTCCATACCTTACCCATTCACCTTTTGGTGGTGTCTTTTCATGTTTTGCCCATTCATCGTTTTGTTGCGTCCTTCCATGTCTTACCCATTCATCTTTTTGTTGCGTCTTTTCATGCTTTACCCATTCATCGTTTTGTTGCGTCATTCCATACCTTATTTATTCGACATTTTGTTGCGTCTTTCCATACCTTACCCATTCATCGTTTTGTTGCGTCATTCCATACCTTATTTATTCGACATTTTGTTGTGTTTTTCCATTACCCATTCATCGTTTTGTTGCGTCTTTCTTGCTAGCTTTAGATATTTGACTTCACCAAAATCCACTAACTGTATGCCTGAAGGATACAGAAACACGGATATTCAATTACCTAAAAGCATTAGATTTAATCATGGGAATGGGTATTATTTGGTATCATTAATAATAACTGCATTCTTATCCAAACATCTTACATTGTTCACTGCAGACCTTGTTTCTGTTCGAGATATTCACGCACAGGAACTATGCCACCATAATTTGTCACGTTTTTATGGTCATCTGCACGTGCTTAGTTCTCATACGAGTTATATAGGTTATGCTAATATTTGTGAGTTTATACATGTGCACACAATAGGTAGTTTTGATACATAATTTTGTTACTGTAACGTTAACTAAAACTGAAATTAGTTAACCGGAACATTTTGATCAAAGCTAAGTTTAGGTTTTGTAATAAATGTTCGTATTTAGCAGAGCGACATCTTGCGAGAGGAACCGTAAGAGACAAAACATCGCGCGAGAATTTACATGAAATCATTACAGATTTAATGATGAAAATTTCATGCAACATTTGTTAAAAATTTGATTTGTTTTCTCTTGTTTAAACCCCGAATTCTGAAGATATTCGAAATGTTTTAAACATATTCCGTTTCGCATGGTCGCTTGCAAGAATGTTTGTTGTTTTAAATTTTTTTCTTTGTGGGTATAAGTGACCTCCTTGGAACTAAGTGTAATTCTTCTACGTACATAACAGACACCTTTATAAGCTTTAGATACTCTGGTTCTCTGAAACCTTCAGCTCCACAGAGCTTTATTTTAGTAGCACATATGTATTTCATTTTGTAGAATGTCAAAACCTGCAACGAGAAACGCCAAACACTATAAATATCATGGTGGCAGGCCCCTGTCGCTTACACCCCTATTAAGTAAATGAGTTAAAATTTACATATATGAAAGATAAGGTAATAAAGTACATTAAATCTACATACAAGACGGATGGGGTAATAATGTAAATATGTCTGCTGTCATTCCTGTGGACTATTATCATTATGGAACTTGTTCATATTCATAAGTTATTAACGTTCGCATACATCAAATTCAAACTGTGTAGCAATATCAAACCAGAGGGTACAGTTAGAATGTGTAGTAACATTAAATCAGAGGTTAAACTTAGAATGTTTAGTAACATTAAATCAGAGGTTACAGTTAGAACGTGTAGCAACATTAAATCAGAAGTTACAGTTTGAATGTGTAGTAACATTAAATCAGAAGTTACAGTTAGAACGTGTAGCAACTTTAAATCAGGGTTTACTCTTGGAATGTGTAACAATATTAAAGCAGAAGTTACAGTTTGAATGTGTAGCAACATTAAATCAGAAGTTACAGTAAGAATGTGTAGTAATATTAAATCAGTTATTACAGTAAGAATGGGTAGTAACATTAAATCAGCTATTACAATAAGAATGTGTAGTAATATTAAATCACTTATTACAGTAAGAATGTGTAGTAACATTAAACCAGCTATTACAGTAAGAATGTGTAGTAACATTAAACCAGCTATTACAGTAAGAATGTGTAGTAATACTAAACCAGCTATTACAGTAAGAATGTGTAGTAATATTAAATCAGTTATTACAGTAAGAATGTGTAGTAATATTAAACCAGCTATTACAGTAAGAATGTGTAGTAATATTAAATCAGCTATTACAGTAAGAATGTGTAGTAACATTAAACCAGCTATTATATATTATTATATATATATTATTATCAATAATATTTTCAGAACGTTAGTGCTGGGCTTTTAACACCGAGTAAAGGTTTCGAGATGAAATATTCTCTATGTTTTGTAGATCTGGATCTCGCTTTTAGAAATACTTGCCGAATATTCGAAAGTCGGTAATAACTACTGCCTCCCCCCTTCTTTTCTCGTGCTTTCAATATAGTACTACTAAATTCTAACTACTGACCAGAAGAAAGGCTATCTGCTGCTGTCAATAATTTTGAACTACTGACCAGAAGAAAGGCTATCTGCTGCTGTCAATAATTTTGAACTACTGACCAGAAGAAAGGCTATCTGCTGCTGTCACTAATTTTGAACTACTGACCAAAAGAAAGGCTACCTGCTGCTGTCACTAATTTTGAACTACTGACCAAAAGAAAGGCTATCTGCTGCTGTCACTAATTTTGAACTACTGACCAAAATAAAGGCTACCTGCTGCTGTCACTAATTTTGAACTACTGACCAGAAGAAAGGCTATCTGCTGCTGTCACTAATTTTGAACTACTGACCAGAAGAAAGGCTATCCACTGTCGTCCTTAATTTCAATTACTGACCAGAAGAAAGGCTATCCACTGTCGTCCTTAATTCCAATTACTGACCAGAAGAAAGGCTATCTACTGTCGTCCTTAATTTCAATTACTGACCAGAAGAAAGGCTATCTACTGTCGTCCTTAATTTCAATTACTGACCAGAAGAAAGGCTATCCACTGTCGTCCTTAATTTCAATTACTGACCAGAAGAAAGGTAGTCATTAGCACCCCATCACCCACCATCTATGCTAAGAGATTGAAAATCACCCTTATAAAGCAACCGAAACTTAAAGTACGGGGGGGGGGGATTTTGTGAAATCGCACGGATTCGAACCGGACCCACCAGATCTGAAATCCAGAGCTCCATCACAGGGCCAACAAACGCCCTATTAAACACTACTAATGATTACTTTGAATTCTTAAAAACACGTTAGAAAAATAACAAAGCATATCTAAAGCTGATCATTGTTAAAGATTTAAAATTATTTTTTATTTAGTCTATTAAACAGATTTTAAATATGTCATCGTGCTAGGTATAGAGAGTAATGGCATCGGAGCTTCTCTGTTCATTTTTAAATTTTTCTAATGAATACACGAACTGTAAAATAAACTTAAGTTGTAGATATAGTTCTTTACAGTATTAAACGTGCACGGAAACTATAGAAATTATTGTTTGAAATGGTAATTTAAAAAAAAAAATCTAGTTATATCTTTTAAGATGCTTTTTAAACCACATATAATGTATATCGGTTGTATTTCTTTGATTCGTATATGGTAATACAAACTTAACTGATAAGTGTGTAAAAATATAAATAAATTAAATGTCAGGAATACAGGAATACACAGATGGAGTTCAATGGAAGGAACGTTATAGGAGTTTAGTTAGTGGTTCGGCATGAAACATTTCACCACACACACTACTGGTTACCAAAACTCTGTAGTCAGAGACGGAGAGGCGGACGGTAACCTCTAAACACGCGCCTTTTAAAATATATACTCTTCTTCTGTGTGAATATAACATTTTAGAAATATGAACTAACCTAAACGAGTTAACTAATTAATCGTAACTAGATATTAGTAAAAGAAATACTCTAACGTAACAGAACTAACCTAAACGAGTTAACTAATTCTAGTTACGATTAATTAGTTAACTCGTTTAGGTTAGTTCTGTTACGTTAGAGTATTTCTTTTACTAATATCTAGTTACGATTATATTAGTAAAAGGAACACTCTAACCTAACAGAACTAACCTAAACAAGTTAACTAATTAATCGTAACTAGATATTAGTAAAAGGAATACTCTAACGTAATAGAACTAACCTAAACAAGTTAACTAATTAATCGTAACTAGATATTAGTAAAAGAAATACTCTAACGTAACAGAACTAACCTAAACAAGTTAACTAATTAATCGTAACTAGATATTAGTAAAAGGAATATTCTAACGTAACAGAACTAACCTAAACGAGTTAACTAATTAATCGTAACTAGATATTAGTAAAAGAAATACTCTAACGTAATAGAACTAACCTAAACAAGTTAACTAATTAATCGTAACTAGATATTAGTAAAAGGAATATTCTAACGTAACAGAACTAACCTAAACGAGTTAACTAATTAATCGTAACTAGATATTAGTAAAAGAAATACTCTAACGTAATAGAACTAACCTAAACAAGTTAACTAATTAATCGTAACTAGATATTAGTAAAAGAAATACTCTAACGTAATAGAACTAACCTAAACAAGTTAACTAATTTGATCGTAACTAGATATTAGTAAAAGGAATACTCTAACCTAACAGAACTAACCTAAACAAGTTAACTAATTAATCGTAACTAGATATTAGTAAAAGAAATACTCTAACCTAACAGAACTAACCTAAACAAGTTAACTAATTAATCGTAACTAGATATTAGTAAAAGAAATACTCTAACGTAACGGAGACAATAAATTTCACTCTACAATAATCTTTTTAAATCTCACAGTTTCTATTGGTACACCTTTAAGAAAGAATAAGAAGCGAAAAGATGATGTCCGATAACCTATAAGTTTGTGTTCTGCATATATTAGTTGCCCCTGTCATACAGGTGTATTAAGAACGATGGCTTATAGTTGGTGGCCTTTAGCTACTGGAGTGGCTTATAGCTGCTGACCTTCAGCCAGTGGAGTGGCTTATAGCTGGTGGCTTTCAGCTAGTGGAGTGGTTTATATCTGGTAGTCTTCAGCCAGTGGAGTGGCTTATAGCTGGTAGTCTTCAGCCAGTGGAGTGGCTTATAGTTGGTGGCCTTTAGCTAGTGGAGTGGCTTATAGCTGGTGTCCTTCAGCTAGTGGAGTGGCTTATAGCTGGTGTCCTTCAGCTAGTGGGGTGGCTTATAGCTGGTAGTCTTCAGCCAGTGGAGTGGCTTATAGCTGGTAGTCTTCAGCCAGTGGAGTGGCTTATCGTTAGTGGCCTTTAGCTAGTGGAGTGGCTTATAGCTGGTAGTATTCAGCCAGTAGAGTGGCTTATAGCTGGTGGCCTTCAGCCATTGGAGTGGCTTATAGCTGGTAGTATTCAGCCAGTGGAGTGGCTTATAGCTGGTGTCCTTCAGCTAGTGGGGTGGCTTATAGCTGCTACCTTATAGTGGTGGCTTACAAGTGTTATTTCATAGCTGATGGTTCGCAGTAAACGTGCAGTTCTTCCAGTTTTGTTCTTCATTATTTTACACTGCACTGTTCTTGTAAGATAATATTACCTTTTTCGGATAAATACCCCTCTTCTAGAAAGGCTAACTATCATGAATTTGATTAAGTCACATTCGGTGCTGAAGAACTCTTGCCAATACAGCATGCTCACAGTTATAGTGACTTAATGTTTTGTTAGTTAGTTCCTCAAATAGTCTCGTATACTTATGTCGACATCGATGTGTAATGAAATTAATTCTTAAGTAACTTCTGTGCAAAATATTGGTAAACATTTCTTAACGATTTAATGATAATCCTGTAAATAAGCTTTAAGTTTAAGTAATTTTATATCAGTACCTCGGGTTTCTTATTCATAAGAGCATGATGTATTTAAATGTTTCTTTTATACACATGATAATGATACGATGCTTTAATTATTGATGTTATTAACTAGGGAATTTAACCCAACTCCTCATTGGCTGTTAAGTTATTTGAGCTTTTATTACAAGCATAGCTTCCCTTTGATCATCACTATGGAAACGGAGTTTGTGTTTAGTTAAACACAGAAGTTTCTGGTGCCCTGTATCAGGGGCGTCTTTACTAATTTCTCTTAAGAAAATCGTACAAAGACCGACCAATATAGATTGTTACGTCACACTCAAAGATCGAGCTCAAGTAGTAACTGTGCTTGCTATCTTCTTGTCTACGTGGGTGTTGCGCAAAGGGTAAAATTAGTGTAAAAAACACACGCTGTGTACATTCTTAATAAATGTAAAAGAAGTTCAATACATCATTAATATTGTTACCACCAAGACAGCTTTGTCCACACTCATAATATGCATACATGTTGTAGTTTGAAGTATTTTCTTATTGATTGATTTATTAAGCAAACAGAAATATACGTTTTCTGTTCCAAACTGGTCTTTAAAACAGTTTACCGTTTACTAAACAGATAAGCTGACTTCTTTATGACTTCTTTTAAATTCCTTGATTTTTTACATCTCCAAGAAGAATAAGAACTGACAGCAAATAGATAAAAAGTGACCATTAGATATTTAAAGCAGTGGTTCTAAAAGTGTGGTAAGCGAAGTTCCTCAGGTAGTCCGCAGACTGGTCTAAAATGATGAGTTTTTGTAGTTGTTTTCTTTTGCGGCAGCAAACGAAAGCAGGTGGGGTAAGGACCTGTAGATGGTTAGCTGATGAAAACGTTTGAGAACCACTGATTTAAAGGATAAATACTTTATGCAAGTTCATAAAAACCAGATATAATACATCAACATAATAATGCAGAGATTGTTAAAGAGCTGTCAAATCATAAAAATCCTGACTAGTTTCTTAGGATTGAAAAGTTTATTTTTTAATTTCGCGCAAAGCTACACGAGGGCTATCTGCGCTAGCCGCCCCTAATTTAGCAGTGAAAGACTAGAGGGAAGGCAGCTAGTCATCGCGTAAAGCTACACTAGGGCTATCTGCGCTAGCCGTCCCTAATTTAGCAGTGAAAGACTAGAGGGAAGACAGCTAGTCATTACCACCCACCGCCAACTCTTGGGCTACTCTTTTACCAACGAATAGTGGGATTGACCGTCACTTTATAACGCCCCAACGGCTGAAAGGGCGAGCTTGTTTGGTGGAACGGGGATTCTAACCCGCAACCCTCAGATTGCGAGCCGAGCGCCATAACCACCTGGCCATGCCGGGCCAAAGATGCTTGATAGCACTGAGGTCTGGTTTATTACTTTCATCCTTCTCTACCTAAGTGTAATGACCCGGTATGGCCAGATGGTTATGTTGCTCGGCTCGC
>NW_013671214.1:22083-23702 GCF_000517525.1 Limulus polyphemus
ATGACCCGGTATGGCCAGATGGTTATGTTGCTCGGCTCGCAATCTGAGGGTTGCGGGTTAGAATCCCCGTTCCACCAAACAAGCTCGCCCTTTCAGCCGTTGAGGCGTTATAAAGTCACTTTTATAACGCATTCACGGGCTTAAAGTGTAAAACGTTTTTCTTTTTTTTTTCACAGCAACGGGTCGTGAACCGTAAATCCTCGGACTTAGTCCAAGCACACTAACCAGTGAGCCACGCTTGGCCCGGATACATGAGATTACGACCAGCTGTAGCTGTATAGATCAGTTTAAGCCTAAGTATAAATCACCTATAGTTCGATATGTTGATGTAAGTTCAACTGGCGGATTATTCAAGTGAATAGTAACTAATTTTGGAGAGCATTCCAAATGAAATATTTACTACATTAAGATGAACTAATAATTTGAATGGAGATTAACGAATCATTAATGCTTTTTGTTTAACATTCCCTTAAAATTGTTTGCGCATGTGTGTGTGTGTGTGTGTGTGTGCGTGTTAGGGGGGGCGGTTATTAATTATCAAAGTGATACTGTTCCATCCGACATTATGTTATACGAAATAACAAAAAGGTACATTACACCAATTTTATGCTTAACTTCACCTCGTCATAACCGTATTTTCTTTTCTATTTGACATAAATTTGTTGTTGAGGCGACAACTTAATCGAACGTACGTGCTTAGCTTTTTATTTTGAGCGATACTTAGGGAGTTTGTTTGTTTGTTTGTAATTAAGCACAAAGCTACACAATGGGCTATCTGTGCTCTGCCCACCACGGGTATCGAAACCCGGATTCTAGCGTTGTAAGTCCGCAGACATACCGCTGTACCACTGGGGGGCTACTTAGGGAGTTAAAAGTAGTATATTATATTCACACATTCACACACACACACATATATTCATCGCTACTGTCAGCCGGTTTGAAATAATGTCCAATTAAAGTTTAGACTTATACTTGTGTCTATGACATGAGCACTACATTCTAACGCGTTTACAATGGTTACTACGTTCTAATATGTTTTTTTTTAAAATTGGTATTACATTCTAACAGTTTACCTTGATGCGAGTATTCATACAACCTTACACATTCTTAAAAATAAACTTAACGTTCCCTCCTACCCCCCCCCCTTTTTTGGTTAGAAATATGTAACTGGTTATTAGAAAGTTTGGCACGTATCTAATCGGCTGCTGAAAAATCCAGAAAGTACACATACTCGTAAAGAACTACTGATTGTCAGGGAGGTTTAAATAAACGTTTTTTTTTAATACTTGGACTATTTTTTTGCCCTACTAACCATTTTTAATCCCACTATTCATAATTACTTTAGCAATTAATGAAGATTTGGATATTTTTGTCCATAAGAGTTATATCAAAGATGGAACATAAAAATCAAATGTACAATTCTAAGGGGGAAAGAAACACTATTTTATTTAATGTTTCCAAAATATTTTATAATTCATTGTAATAATTTTTTTTTCAACTTCACGTGCACATCGAGACGTTTAAGACGTAAACTTGAATCGTCAATACTAGCCCGTACGCCCGGCATGGCCAGATGGTTAAAGCGCTTGACTCGTAATCTGAGGGCCGCGGGTTCGAAT
>NW_013671214.1:23723-29750 GCF_000517525.1 Limulus polyphemus
GTGGGTGGTGATGACTAGCTGCCTTCCCTCTAGTCTTACACTGCTAAATTAGGGACGGCTAGCGCAGATAGCCCTCGTGTAGCTTTGCGCGAAATTCAAAAAACAAAACAAACTAGCCCGTAACACGCGATTTGAACTAATTAATGATGTGTAAGCTTAATGATGTTAGGTTTCGATACCCGCGGTGGCAGAGCTCAGATATCCCATTGTGTAACTTCATGCTTAATAATAAACAATCTGTCAATTCCGTTCCAGCAATCTTAGAACACTTTCCGCATACGATTTAACTGAACGTTGAAAAAAATATAATACAATTACGGATTTACATTACTCACACCAAGAGAACACTGTTTATAACTGATAGTGTTCCTTTTTCCAGGCCCCCAGTGGCACAGCGGTATTTCTGCGGACTTACAACGCTAGAATCCGGGTTTCGATACCCCTGGTGGGCAGAGCATAGATAGCCCATTGTGTAGCTTTGTGCTTAATTACAAACAAACAAACAACCCTTTTCCAGCTGCTGATTATAAAATAATAAATTTACTAGATATTTGATTTCTTAAACTAAGAAAGTTTACATGGCCTGAAGTGACAACAAATCCACTCCAGACTGATTTTTGTGTGTGTGTGTGTGTTGTCTCTGGTTTTGCTGCTAAAACAAACAGGTTTGCTTATTTTAACATTTTCGCCTAAAAATACCACAAGGGTTCTCTGACGTCCGTAATTCGAAGTGATAGGCTACAGGAAAACAGCAGCGTCCACTTCAAACTCTTGAGTTACTCTTTTTCTACCCGAAAAATACGATTAAAGCGAACCCAAATAGAAGATCGCAAACTACAAAACCCCTCGATTCACAGTCCTTGACCGACTATTCTCTATCAATCGATACATACTCGAGACTCATCTTTTACATCGGTTTTCTTAACGACATGTCTGTTTTCGAATTAAGCCCCTAATCGAGTTTTCTGTTATACTGGGTTTGAACACGCAAATGGCTAGGTACAGCAGGTTTTCGATGAGAAGAAACGTAATTTCGTGAATGCATCCTATTTATCTATACTAGTGGTCAGACAGATCCCTAAGATATACAGCAGTTACTGTGTGCAGTACTTTATAGCTACAGAAATGTTCGCGACAGACAATGTGGTAGTTTTTTTAGTAATGTTTTTTGTTCCATTTTTATAACTTATGGTGAATCGTTAGTTTCTTTTGTTATTCACAACTATTTAAAAAAAACGGTTGTGGAAATTTGTAAGTCTTCAAAAAGACGGTCCTTGAAATGTATGACTTTGCTGAGTCTTTAGTTTTCTTGGTTACTCTGTTGTCCTGAAAAGGACAATTTTTGAAATTTGTGCTGAGTGCTTAATTTCCTTTATTATTCTGTGGGGGTGTGGCGATACAGCGATACGATATGAGTATGGTATTGATACATCGTCCGATACGATACGATACGATTTATGTATCTTCACGAAATTTGGCAAGCTTTCAGTAAACCTTATAAGTCTTTTGAACAGAAAAAATATGAATTTCTAATAAAGTAAATTTGCTAAAAATTAATGTTTTAATACATGGAGTCAAAGTAGTCACTGCTCCGAGTGTAAAGCGATTTTCGTGTTAAGATTAAAAATATTTTTTTCCGTCTAAAAATTAACAGATTTCTTTTGCATAATCTTTAAAACCTCCGAAATAATTTTCCAACCTTTTTTTTCGATGAATCTTCATATTTTATTTGCTATATTTACAACCTTAATTTTTATGTGAAGTCGGTCAGTTTGACCAACCTCGTAACCACCATAAAAATACAAAATAAGTCAAAATTATCCTTTTTTTTTCCTTTCTAGAATTACTTCAAATTGTAGCAGGAAACTACATTTGCTTACACTAAATAACTTAAAGGTCTTACCATTATACATCTGTTTCTAATTAAATTTTATTGTCAAGACTGAAACTTTGTAACAAACTGTTGGTAAAACTTAGTTTCTTTTGTTATGTAGGACAGTTGCTGAAATTTGCGCCGAGTTTAAACACTATTAAGCAGAGTTTTTAGTTTTAGATAACAAGGTTGTACAACCTGAATGAGTTCTAAACTGTCTTAACTATTTGTAAATAGACATTAAGCATGTCGGACAGCTATTACTATTTCTTCAATAGTCACTTAGCTGAGGAATGAGGTGTGTGAAACATCCGTTTATAAATTCATTACCACACGAAGAGAGCCCCTAATTACTGATTTGTTTTAATTGAACGATTAACCCACCGTAAGTGGTTTTAGGTGAATTTTGTACAAGTTTAGATCCAAAACTTTCTGATTCCCTAACAAAACCGAAATAAGAACGCAGCAACAGCCTTTATTTGTTTGTAACTGTAAAAAGAAATAAGAGACGTGACACCATAAGGTAAAACCACTATTACTTACCATATAATGTGGGTTTTAATCATCATATTTTTTACAATGAGTGGTAGAATATAATTTTGAGGTACCTAATTTTTTTTTCAAGGACGGCTGGATAGTGGTTAGTATCGATTATTTTGAGTTTGCCTAGAACCCATTGTTTCAAAGACGGGTGAAATCTACTATTTTGGGTGTGGATAGTATCGATTATTTTGAGTTTGTCTAGAACCCATTGTTTCAAAGACAGGTGGAATCTATTATTTTGGGTGTGGATAGTATCGATTATTTTGAGTTTGGCTAGAACCCATTGTTTCAAAGACAGGTGGAATCTATTATTTTGGGTGTGGATAGTATCGATTATTTTGAGTTTGGCTAGAACCCATTGTTTCAAAGACAGGTGGAATCTACTATTTTGGGTGTGGATAGTATCGATTATTTTGAGTTTGCCTAGAACCCATTGTTTCAAAGACAGGTGGAATATATTATTTGAAGGGCAGTTAAAGTCTATTATTTTTAAAGGTTCTGGTTTTTAGTTGTTGTTTTTTTAGTTTTAGTTATTATTGAATTCTTTCACTACCATACGAATTCGGAGTTTTTGACCAAACTTCACAAAGTTTGCCAGTTTCACGTTTGTTTGCTTGTTGAACTTCGCACAAAGCTAGCCGTCCCTAATTTAGAAGTGATAGACCACCCATCGCCAACTCTTGGGCTACACTTTTACCAATGAATAGTGAAATTAATCATCACATTATAAAACTCCCGCGGTTGAAAGGGCGAGCATGTGTGGTGATGGTATTCGAACCCCCGACACGTAGATTGCGAGTCGAGTGCCCTAGCCACTATGCCATATTGTCTATCTATAAACTAACCTGGTACTTCTAGATTAATTGACTTATGTATGTGGCAATGAAAGAGTTAATAACCTTACGAAGCTAGGTACCCTGCTATTAATGACCTTATGAAGCCAAGTGCCCTGGTAAGTGCGTTAAATTATTGTAAGACCTGCGCTATTTAGGACATGACTTTACCTTGATTCTGTGACATGACATCATGACATCGTAACAGGATTATTGTCACAATAACGACAGCCAAGTTCCTTTTTTCAGAATCATCAAATATGCGTCTCATAGTTTCTGTGGGTAGTACAACTAACTGGAAACGTGCAGAGCTTTCTAGAAGTGTTTAGGGTTAACTGATGACACCGTAGAAGAAGCTATCGAATTTCAGCCTCAGTTGACTAACAGTGTTTAGATGGTCTCGGCTCTTCGTAAGTTTCAACCAGTTTCAGTACAAAGACGGGAAGTATCAGCGCTACCTGGTTTCGTTTGGAGTCACTGCAATCGATCGAAGAAACTATAGAACAATCCTGGTTACATCAGTAATTTCTCCGGAGTACGTTACTTTAACATTTCTCTGTCTAATTATTGATCAGCAAATGTATTAAATTCCTGTTAAAAAAGAAGTAGAAGCTGGAATCTTGTTAATTATTGCTAATTTTGTTAATTATTAATATCATCAAAGAAAGAGAAGCTCGGATTTAGAAAAACCAAAGTTTTATCAAGAACTATTTTTTTTAGTAGATTACGATTTATCGAGAAGTTTGGAAATAGGCGCTATTGTAATAGTATTTTTTTTCAACACATGAAGTATCTTAACTAGATGATACGAGATATTTTCTAAGAAATAATTAGCCCAGGAGCGTAATTTCACAAAAGGTTGGAAGGGGGCAAAAAAAGGCTGACCTCGTTTGGGCCCCCCAAATTCAGCGTTATGTTGTAATTTACGTACATGTGTTAATCCGACCTGATTAGAAATGTTTCACAGAAACTGACATTTGGGGTCCCTCCCAGTAACGCAATGGGCTATCTGTGCTCTGCCCACCACGGGTATCGAAACCCGGATTCTAGCGTTGTAAGTCCGCAGACATATCGCTGTGCCACTAGGGGGGCTCCCTCCCAGTAACGCAATGGGCTATCTGAGCTCTGCCCACCACGGGTATCGAAGCCCGGATTCTAGCGTTGTAAGTCCGCAGACATATCGCTGTGCCACTGGGGGACTCCCTCCCAGTAACGCACCTGAATCAGGCACGATTTCACTGTTGTGTATAACTTTTATAGGGGAAATGTTTCAGAAGGACCTACTAATATAGAGGGTTATCTTACGACTTCACAGGCATTTGTCATAAGTTGCTAGTGGCATTCATAAGGTCAGAAGTCAGTGTCTGACGAGCAGTTTTGTACTCCCTCACCGAAGTTTCCCTGCTAATATTAAAGCAGGTGACTAGGAGGGGTAGTAACACGCTTCTCTACGTTCATCACTGACAATCTCTCAACCTCATCTTTCTAGTGAGTCAAATAAACCAAACATGGAACCCTGGTTAGGGTGACTGATTTCGCTCATGGGTAAGGAAGCTTTCAAAGAGCAAGGAGCTGAAAATGTTGCTATTATATTAGTCTATAATGTGTTGAACATTGTCCAACATTGTCCTTCGTGTGTTCTGGTTGTTTGTTGAACGAAAAGCTGCACAATTGGCTAGCTGTGCTTTGTTCATATCGGGTATTGAAACCATATTTTTAGCGTTATGTGCCCTCAGGCTTAACCCTGAGTCACCGGGGTGCTCGTGCGTTCTGTCTTTTCATATATATCCCAATTTCAAGGCTGAATTCAGAGTTTTACTAATCAGAAAACATTATTTCCAAGACGTCTTCTGTAGTCCGGTATGAAAAAAGATTGAACGGGTATCTTCTTTGTTCTAAGCAAGCAGCCTAACTGTGGTCACACAGGTCCACAATACGGAGTTATTGTAATATTACAACTGTGGATGGTATCAGAAACCTTATAACAAAAAAGTGTATACCGTATATACGCGGTATTTTCTGTTTTTATAACTATCACAGTCATAACGCCATTTGACCTCCCCCGTGCTTCAGCGATAGCTTGGGGGATTATAACACAAAAGTTTGCAAAAAACACGACATTCACAAAGTTCCCCTGGACTCCATAGAAGTCAGCCTTGTTTTTTCCCACATAGACAATGGGTGTTTGTGTGAGACGATCACGAGTGCCTGAGGAAACCGCCCGCTGTTTACATATTTATTTTATTTTACGCATGTTAACGGTACAAGTCTATAATCGAAAACAAACACACAAACAGCCAGGAGCTGTGACAGTCGCTATTTGTATAGCAATGGTGCTAATCAACACTGTTAATGATTGTAACAATAAAGTAATAATAGAGTAAACATTATAATCAACACTGTTAATGAAAGTAACAATAAAGTAATAATAGAGTAAACATTATACTCATACTTTTAATGATTGAAACAATAAAGTAATAATAGAGTAAACATTATAATCAACACTTTTAATGATTGTAATAATAGAGTAAACATTATAATCATACTGTTAATGATTGTAACAATAAAGTAATAATAGAGTAAACATTATAATCAACACTCTTAATGAAAGTAATAATAGAGTAAACATTATAATCATACTGTTAATGATTGTAACAATAAAGTAATAATAGAGTAAACATTATAATCAACACTCTTAATGAAAGTAATAATAGAGTAATAATAGAGTAAACATTATAATCATACTGTTAATGATTGTAACAATAAAGTAATAATAGA
>NW_013671214.1:30384-44391 GCF_000517525.1 Limulus polyphemus
CTGTTGGCTTCAACACACTCACCGATTTAATGACTAAAAAAATCAAGGTTGTCTGAATTTAAAAAGCTGTTTCTGCACGTGCCGTTTCGATACCCCCCCTTCTTTTTTTTTTTACCAGAAGTCCATTAATTAGCGCTGCAGAGAGACTTTATTGTAAAGGCCCTGGGAGATTTTGTTTTACTTAATGCGTAGTAGCAAGCAGAAACTATCAAGGATGCGAAGAGAAAAAATGCAGTAAATCCTCAAATAACGAAAAACTCTGGCACACTCGTGAAGAGTACGAGTTAGATAATAGAGTTACCAAGAGACATTGAAATAGCACTGATGATTTTTACCGTAGTGAATTGATTTGTGTTCCCCGAACATCGTTATTGTTAGTTTTTTATTTATTTTAGAAATGTTGCTTAATATCTCAATTACTAGCCGTTTGGCTTCTTCAACACAACACGAGAAGATTCAACTGAAATACGAATTGTGCAATATTACAAGGTACACAATGATTTTCAATCTGTTAGTCCAGACTACTTCCTAGTGGTAACCATGGTAGCCAAAAGAAAACATTGTATGCCAATAATGTTAATTCTCTTCACAGAGAAAGCAAATTAAACCGTCAGCTGTGTTCTAAGTTGTGCTCACCAGAACATGCTTACTTGTTTTACACTTCCTGAACTTTAATAATCCACACTTACAAGTTCATAACAGTTGTAAATTATGGATCTTGGTCTACTTTGGTCTACTAAGTTCGTGTATGTGGAAAATGAAACTATATTGTGTGGTATCATTTAAGTTTTGTAGCTTCTCTACCTCCTTTAAACTGTTCTTTGTCTCTCTATTCCACAAGCACACGTACCCCTTACACAATTATTGATATTAGCCTTCACTACCCAGCTGTTGACATGTAGTTTCCTATAGATGTTTATTGATATCAGCCTTCACTACACAGCTGTTGACATGTAGTTTCCTATAAATGTGTATTGATATCAGCCTAAACTACACAGTTGTTGACATGTAGTTTCCAACAGATTTTTTGTTGATATCAGGCTGAACTGCACAGTCAGTTACACCGAATTAATTTTTGCCCATATAAAAATTTCAAGAAAAATGCTTTATTTTATTTTTGGTGGAGGACGATTTATACTTGTGAAGCGAGTTTTTAGATGATCAATTTATTTGCAAAGTCACTTGAAACGAAACAGGTGTTTTTCTTGGGATAGGTTTTATACATGTTGTTTTGGTCTTAGTTGCTAATTTTCTTCGGATACAGTCAAACGCGATGTCTTCTTGTCCTGCCTTTATTTAACGTATTTTTATAGGTCTTTGTGGAAGGATCATATTGTAAGAAAAGCCCAAGAATGACAAATTAAGTTTTTTTCATAATTACATAACATAATAAAATGTTTATCGTAATGTTCTAAAACGCTTTAACCTTTCGGTGTGATTTGTTTTAAAACTTGCGCAAAGCTACACAAGGGCTATCTGCGCTAGCCGTCCTTAATTTAACAGTGAAAGACACCACCAAGTTATTTACCAACGAATGGTGGAATTGACCGTCACATTATAACGCCCCTACGGCTGAAAGGGTGAGCATGTTTGATGGGACAGGGATTCGAACCCGCGACCCTTAGATTGCGAGTCGAGCACCTTAACCACATGGCCATGCCGGGCCTTAATCTTAAGGAAACGAATTCAAAATTCGTTTTTAAGCATTATTAGCTTTAAGTGTTTCAGCGGCAACTCTGACGGCTTATAACATTAAAAACCGGGTTTCGATACCCGTGTTAGGCACAGTACAGATAGCCCATTGTGTTAAACTACAAAGAAAGAAAGAAGTGTAATAAGCTATATTTTTGATTTTGCAATTTAGATGTTAGCTAGAGGGCGCATCACGGTAGTCCTAGAATATTCGGAAATACCAATGAAAGAGAAACTTTGTAAATATCTAGAACAAGGATTAGATTATGATTATGAGAAAGTCAGTCAAGTATGTAAATACGGTTGTAGTGAAAGAGAGAAGCATAAAGAAGATGGTGTTTGAAAAACATAATCGAAACCATATTAAATATCCACGTTATTAACAGCAACAACAAAACGATTGTCATGGGAACCTATATAAACATATAAATAAAATAATTACGTAAGATGAACAGAAACACTCGTGACAAAAGTCAATTAAAACAATGCACAGCTATTTAATGAGTGGTATATATTTATATAGTATTTGACCTTCTACTGCGTTGCTGGCGGACTTTTAGTGCCTAATTATATGTGGCTTGTTAAGGATCTCTCACTAGACTAAGTTCGTGGGTCAGTGGTTAATGTGCCCAGACAGTAAGTCCAAAGGGGTTAGGTGCGCTGTAAGAGCAGTTTGTTTGTTTGAGTGCAAAACCACACAATCCGTGCAGGAATTGAACTCCGGATTTTAGAGTTGTAAGTCCCCGAACTTATCGATGATCCATCGGGGTACCTATTCGCTCAGGTTCACCGATGGCTTCTGTTAATTAGTTGCATTCCCTCTCTCTGATCTATCAACTCAAAATTTGTGACTGCTGTAAACTCGTGTGTGGTTTTGAGCAAAAATTCTAAGAAGAAACGAAGGATCTCAACATCTCTTGAATGTTTTACGTGTGAGCATGAGAAACATAATTCTTTCTTTATTAATTGAGCATATGGATATGGATTTTTTGTTCATTTCACAATTTCACACTCCTTATAACACTTAATTTTCAATTCTAATAAAAAGTCGCCACGTTTGTCGCCACGTCTTTACTTAAAATCTCCAGATACTTACCCTCTAGCTAAATATTGAAAAACGTCTCTACCGACGTCCCCTGAGCCTTGACACAGTGTGATCAGGGTCAACCTGTTGCCGATCTCATACACTGAGAGCTCCCCCAGCGGTATGTCTGCGGACTTACAACGCTAGAAACCGGGTTTCGATACCCGTGGTGGGCAGAGCACAGATAGCCCATTGTGTAGCTTTGTGCATAGCTTCAAACAAACATACCCAGAGAAGTATGAACGTCACAAGGGGCCGACACGACAACGTTGCGTCATGGGTCAGGTCATATGTAATAGGCCTGTTACCAACAAGTTTTTACTGTGGATTTACTTCGTTGGAAGACGTCAGATCATACGGTAAGAAACATTCAAGCTAATTCTGTAAAAAGTACTAAGCTTTTCAAAGCAATGTTTTTCATTTCGGGCATGTTCAGAGGCTATTCGGTGCATTCTTCTTAGGGGACCAGTTCGTACTGATCAGTTATTGAAATTCGAATTTTCAGTTTCAAATTATATTGTTTGTTTGGTGTTGTTTGTAGTTAAGCACAAAGCTATGCAATGGGTTATCTGTGCTCTGCCCACTACGGGTATCAAAACCCGGTTTCTAGAGTTGTAAATCCGCAGACATACCGCTATGCCACTGGGGGGTCAAAGTATATTAGCCTTAGATGTTGTTTTTACCATACATACACAATAAATGACATTGTAATAGTGTGTTTTATGTAACCTCAAATTACTGTATTCATATAAGCAGTTCCATATAAGGTGAAATTACCCTATAGGGTTAAGAACCTAAAAGAACAAACCAAAATTTACTATTATGGAGTATATATATAGCTGCAAGTCTCCAGTGTGGCTTAAATTAACCTTACAAATATCAAACCCATCAAATCTGATTGTCGGAGCTTCCTATTCTCTTGACTGCAATGGCAAAACTTTAAAAGCGAGTCCAAGTCCATCGTCCCTTGATTTTTTTCTTTAGTTTACGTCAATTAAAGTTAACTTATAGGATAAAGAATAGTTTGTTAATCATTTACTAAATTGCGATGGTCAAAAATAATAACCACACGCCAAATTCATCTATGTTTCTAGCACAGTTACATGGCTGTAAATTGTTTTGTGGGCTGATTCGATAACTTTGAATATTTGTCTATAACAAATTAAAAAAAAAAGAAAAAGATCTAAATATTGATTAACAGAACATAACATTTCTCCATAAATGCCCCCCAATGGCACAGCGGTATGTCTGCGGACTTACAACGCTACAATTCGGGTTTCGATACCCGTGGTGGGCAGAGCACAGATAGCCCATTGTGTTTCTTTGTGCTTAACTTCCAACTCTAAATAGTTCCCCATACAGACGAATTGAATTTATAATATACCACATGTGAAAGAAAAGGTGAATATGTTATGTATCAACAATATATCTGCAATATCTGGTGCCGACGAAGCCTTTCGTACATTACCAGGGCTCGTCAGGCCGGTTGGGATACAAGCGACTTAGTAATGGTCTACATATAATCAATTGTAATAAACAATGACTTTTATGTTATTTTAAAAAGAACCGACAAACCAGCAAGATAGTCTTTTCTCCAGAGCGGGTGACGTTACCACAGCGTCAACGAGAAAAATGTATATTTTCTTTTACAAGTTATAGTAAGTTAGATTTGTATTTAGAACAAGTACGATGTTTCGATCACTGATGCGATCATTCTCAAGTAGACAAGTTTTAACGGTAAAGAACGAATTAGTATTTAAATCAACATTCAACAATCTAACAATGTATTTGAATTCTATAACTGATAGTGGTTAGTTATATATGTACATGTCAATCCGCGTGAATTGATAGATAAATTTATATATGGCTAAACAGGAAAAAAACAAAAGTGAATAAATATAAATGTATAAAACAATAACAAGAAAAAACTATAGAACATGTTGTACAAGATATTTGCATAAGATTAGGAATGTGTGGGAAAATAACGACCAAAGACGTGCAGAGATGTGTCTGGGTATTTGTTAATTGTGGGATTGTTTGATTTTATTAATAAGGCCTCTATTATTTTTTCTTACGTTAATATCAGGCTCATGTTTTAGTACTGTGACATTCTGTTCAGAAAAACTGTGTTTATTTTTATTCATATGCTCATGGACTTGGGAAGGATTTTTTTGGTGTTCTTTTAACCTGATCTTCAAGTTACGTTCTGTCTCAGGCATGAAAAAGGCTAGACAATTGTTACACTTTATTTTGTAAATATTTCCTGGTGGGGTGAGTTCGAAATACAATTTTCTTAACATGGGTTTCATTTTCAGAAAAAATCTTTGTTTCTTCTTAAACGCAAAGCTACATAATGTGTTATCTGTGCTCTGCCCACTGCTGGTATCGAAACCTGATTTTTAGCGTAAGAAGCCCACAGACTTACCGCTGAGCCACAAGAGGAGGGGCAGAAGAAATGTTAGAGTTTGGAGAAAAACGGCCCGTGTGCAAATGCGAATGAAAAATAGCTTCAAGTTATAATAAATAAATAGTTTTTACATACACCTTAGGCATTTTCACATACATCAGTTTGCTTTAATTTTATTGATTTCTTTTTATTTGGCAAACACTTGACGATTAATACGAAAACAAACGCTGACACTGCCATTTTATTTGTTATTACCTTGTAAACACATTTAGGTAAGCTCCAGGGGGCACTCCAATACAGATGAACTCTAAAGAAAATCCATTAATCATTCTTCAGAAAACGTTAAACATTCGTTGTTTGTCTGACGTCAAGATTTTTTTTAGACATTTCTGACGTCATTTCATTTGATATCATACGTATTCGTTCTAAATGTTTTCAAAATTCTGGTCAGAACCAGACACGACTGGTAAATTCATAGCTACCAAATCAGGCCATCGACAAAGTTTAGGCATGCGCTAACGGTTGTGTTATTCTATTACAAGATAGACGGTAGGGTAAGTTTTGTTGTTGTTGTACTTTGTATGGAGGCCATTAAGAATACAGAAAAACAACATAATTTCAACAGCTGTTGATCTTACAACTTCATTTCTGCTAGCACTAGCAGAACTGTAGACGAACTACTTTAACTTTTAAGCACCACAGCACAACACTATAACCTATACTTTAGGGCTTGCTGGAATTTCTGGTTGTCTAGCTATTCTTAGAACACCTTTAGATTATATCGTAATACTATTAGTATTGGTAGTCTGTCGTAGGCCTATGCAATTCAATAGAAGACAACATTTGAAAATTATACAACCATCTTCCCGAATCCTATGTACTTTCACTTTCAGCTCATGAACCAAGAATAACAACATTGTTGAACTTACGTAGGTTCTTGTAAGCTGTAATGCACAAAATAAAATCACTGTAAAAACACAGCGTTGAAATGGAAACAAATGTATTCTACATAGCAACGTTTCGAGCGACTGCTTTTCTTCAGGCTTAGTAATATTAATGTTATAATACCAAACAGTTAACTCTTGCATTATTGTTCTCTGTAGTACTCAACAATTAACTGTATATATATGTTAAAAACATATTTTCATTTCTCGAGAAGTGAAATTGAAAAGAGGATCTGTGACGCAGAGGCCTAAAGCATTATTTGATTGGCCATACCCTCTGCAGTTTCGCCCATTCAAGCCTCATCAGCACAGCTTGAGTCAGCAAACCAAAGAAATACCATTAAGCCTCTTATAATGGTGAAGTGTACATAATATCTATGGGGTTTCGAGTACTTCAACATATAGTAATCTAAATTAATATGGTGAAGCATAGATAAACAGTTCAATGTTGCTATTATACTGTATACTCTTTTTTCCCCCATCAAAGCTTTAAAGTAAAATAAATAAAGTTATTTAGCGTTAGTATGTTTCCATAAATATTCAAGGTAAATATTTAAACAATACATTAAACTAATAATGGTTGGAGACGGCTTGAATGGGTAATGAAGAAAAACTTTAATATAAATTTAACATAACAGCAAATGTACAACGTTTCGACAAGGTTTTGTCATTAAACTGTTCTCAAGTCGAGTTACGTGGCGGTTTGTTACTGCACGATAACAGTATAAGCCTTCCAGAGCATTTCAGGTTGTAAAAAATAAATGACAAAGGGCACTTACTCATCAGTGAGGCTTCAAAACAGCCAAACTGTTTCGTAATGACAAAATGATGATGGACCGAGTCCATCTTTTTTTAAAGTTTTATACGTGATCGATATCAATAAATATTACGTGTGTGTATATGTTCTTTTCTTATAGCAAAGCCACATAGCTGTAAATCCGTAGACTTACCGCTGCCCCAGCGGGGGACTAAATATTATGAATTTGTATAAGAAAAACATCCGAGATTTGAGAGAAAACATTATTCCATAAAATGGAATTCCAAAGATTGACTAATCGATATTAATTGAGAATGGAGTTTAATTTTTCAATATATAGTTATTAGTAAAGGTAAGCACTTCTGTCAAAAACAAACGAATTGGTGTAAACTTTATACTCTAATGAATTAGTAAGGTTTTTCTAATATATTACTCAAGAAAAGTGAACAAATTAATACAATGCATTGTATATAAAAGATACACCAACTCCTATTATTATACACAATGTATTCTTGCCTCTAAATAGTGCACGGAATTAGTAGATTCTTGACGTATTTTTTTTGCCAGAAATTAATTCTTTTTTTGGTTATGTGAATGATTTATCCAGAAATTTTATTTTGAAGTTGGCGCAGATAAACAGAGCTAAAAATTAATGTTTTTTGTTTTCTGTGTTAAAATAATTTTATTAATTACTCCGCCTTTGCACTGGATCATCAACTAATTGCAATATAACATATTTATGCGTTAAGGCCATCTATTGGTGTAAATTAGTAATAGTTGGCTCTGAATAAAAACCTTTGTTTTTGTAAGCAAAAATGTTACACAATGGGTTATCCGTGTTGTGCCCTTCACGAGTATCGAAACCCGGTTTTTAGCAGTGTGAGCCCGTAGATTTACTGCTGATCCATGGGGGCATTTTAGTTGCATTGCTTACTTAAGATCAGTTCCAATAAGGTTAGTATGGCATATTAATTTCTTATGCTAACTTATTTTGAAATTATTATCAAATAGCCCATAAACTTACCGCTGGAGGACACCACTTTACTATTGCCAACTTGCATGCTTTATTATTTATTATCTGTAAACGTATGTATATATATATATATATATTCTTATAGTCTTTGAAGGGAAAAGTATCCGAAGTAAAACTCACCATTTTTTTTGTGTTGTTTGTTTGTAGTTAAGCACAAAGCTATGCAATGGGCTATCTGTGCTCGGTTTCTAGTGTTGCAAGTCCGCAGACATACCGTTGTGCCACTGGGGGGGCTTCTTGTTGTTTTAGCGTGAAACTACATAATGTGCTATCTGCACTTTGTCCAACGCAAGGAATCAGACTCTGGATTTTAGTGTTGTAAGTGACCTTGCTCAGTTTGAAAGAAACAGTCTTGTATCTCGTTTGGAGCCAACGGTTGACAAAAGTGTCAACGTTCAGGATCTTTTTGGACCATATGATATATAAATCAACATACCAACTTTCTTAGAAACACAGGAACCAGTTCCAAATAATGTCCTTGCTGGGGACAGAAAAACTGTCATGAAACTAGTTTATATAAAACGAATGATAAGACTAGCACATTTCCCACTGTAACAGAACAGTAATTATCTTAATTATGATGTGATTATCTTTATCAAAAATTTATACAAGCTCTTAGCATTGTTGTCATGATTAAGTTTATCTATTATACTTTTATTTTTGTCCGTATTTAAGTTTATTACTGATTATGCATGGCTGTTTTTTTTAATAATAAAACAGTGCCTCTACGTTTATAATCCTTTTTCATCTGTGCAAAATCTTGAAATGATATTTGAAAGTTGATTTTATTTGAAAAACAACAACAACAAAAAAACTATACCTATTATGATAATTGTTTCAATTACCATAAATATTCATGATACTTATACAATGTTCCCATTGTTTCTGTCACATATGTTAAGTGAACATTCGTTATATTGTTAAAATGTCTAAGTCATATTTATGTTTTATGAATTTTACTGCAGAAAACAAAAGTACACATGAACTTACACTGTAAAGCACACATACGTGTATCTACTAGTAATATTCACATATTATAATGATCATTTTATGATATAACTAATGTAACATGGCATGTGATGTAAGAATGACAGTGTTGGATCCTTTTATCAGGTATGGAATGAAACAAGTACAATGGATAACTTCTTATACATGAAATAGTGCATGACATGACATGATGAAAATGAATTATGACTACGGTAAGGTAAAATGTGTGATTACAATTATATTGTAACTCTTTATGTAATTAATTTTAATTATTTACTGTTCCCAGCACTTACATGAACATGTGTTGACTAGCACAATAAAAGTTTTAAAAGTGACATACCGTTATTAAACTCTCAGATAATTTAATTACTGTAGACACATAACTTGAGCAATGAGTTCAATTACGAAAGCATCTATAGAATGCTAAATATTTACAAATGTGAAATGTCCTATATTAACAGTTGTACACAAAATTTATTTTACCCCTATATGTGTGCTCATCTCATCTTGTAGCTGTTGCACAGTCCCAAATCCATAGTTTGTAGTGCTGATACCAACAAAAGCAGATAATAAGTGTCGAAAACATGGTTAGTTGGGCAAGTGTTAATTTTTTTCATGTTCAACAGCAACATGCATAGTGCCACTATCGATTACTGTACACTAACATGGGCATTTTTTCTAAAAGAAGTACGGATACTTACTTTTCCAAGACTTTGCCTCACAGTGTATGTAGTAAAGTTTTCTGAAGGTTAACAGGTTTAAGTAAAGCTGTACAATGGACTGTGTGCTGTGCCCATTACAGGGTTGAATCCCTATCTTTCAGCCTTACAAGCCCACAAGCTTACCACTAAACCATGAGAAGAGGGTGTTACAGACACACAAATAGGACTTGAGAAATGTACCTCTAAAACCTAACAACTCTGATTTTTTATTTTGACAACAAATCATGATCATGATTGTATATATACACACAGTGCCTGCATTGAAAGTAATCTGAAACTTCCTTCTTGTAAAACCGTTGATGTTTTTTAATAATAATAATTGCAATAAAAAAGTTCTGATGATAAAAAGAGACTTCAAATGATACTATATTAGGATTCCTGATCACGGTGTCTATTTTTCCCACTAGAGGTCTATGATAAACTATGTTATTAATATCACAAAATAAGATACAACTTTGATACTACTACAAAAAATCAGTTGTGTCACGGAATAAAACCACTACAATGGTACTAAAGACTATGTCACATACAAAAGGCTCTATTAAAAAAAAAAAAGTCATAAAATAACACAAAATGGTAAATTTAAAATATGCTAAATTTTTAACATGGTACAGTTTGATTCATGGTAGTTTTTATTAAACTAAACTCGTGTACATCTATTAAGTGCTAGTGAATACCTACTCTGTGTGTAGGTAGTACAGTACTTTACTATAAAAAAACATCCATGTTTACATCTAATGATGATTTGTTGACTCTTCATTGGATGTTTGTGGATTTCGGGTGAACAGCTGTGCAATTGTTTAAGCTATATTTCATGCAAAATTGCTTCCAGATTGAATTTCATAGCACCTATTTTTATGATAAATTTTCTCAGACTGATTTTGCTTTAGTTGTTTAGTTACTTAGATCCTATATTCATTACTTTGTATTAAATCTAATGTTAGGCATAGTTATATGGAAACCAATGAAGAATTTAACATGTCAATCATGCTACATCTTCCATATCCAGTGCCAATGAGACCTTTTCCCTAATACCAGGGCTGAGCAGGCTGGCTGCAATACAACAGACATACTGGTGGACTAGGGGCTATATATATGTTTATCTACAATATAATTAAATTGTTGATTCTGTAAGCTTTAACTTAGCCAACAAGGCTTAACCCTGATATAAAAAAAAAGTTATTTCTACTTATTAAACTCTTCATTTTACACTGGTTTAAACATGGCATAGTATACACACAACTACAATCAAAATATGACTAAAGCAATTGTAACAAAACAAGCATGTTAAATATAAGAATGATTGTTAAGACTAGAGCGTGAACACTGTGTAGGTTACTAGTACTAATAAACCACGTTGTAAAAACCCTAACTATGAGTCTGATAGTATTATAAAGATTGTTTATTGTCTTATGGTGTATAAACTACTCTAATAGTTTCAACAATCGCTAGCTTGTGTTGATTTAAGTAACGTGGACCTAAGGTTTACTTACTGTTATGGAACATTTTGCTTCAAACATGTAAAAATGTAACTTACAGCCTACGTAGCAGCTTTATCAAAACCAAGCAAGTAATGAAACACTGTGCCAGCACTGATGATCCAGGAAAAATTACCATATTTTCCTTTCTTATATCAGTCTTACACCCCCAAAAAAAGTTTACAACATTTGTTTATTTTTAATACATACAAAACTATACGATGCAATTACTACTGTGAACTAAATATTATTATTATTTTTATTTCAAAAAATTGGAAAATTGCTAAGCTTTGTTTTGACACTCCACTACACTTTACAGCACTAATATTCATAATGCTATAATTATTATCTATCGACTGAAAAGTAACATAAGGTTCACTGTTATCATGCTTTTATTTGTTAGAAAGATGTTCTGCCGTACAAATACGTTTAAGTCTCAGAATCTAAAGATTTTATGTATACGGGCCTCGATCGTTTCCGTAGTCTACTCTGTTCTTTTAGCTTCTTGCCAAGTGGACTGACCAAGGCCTGAGGAGGTAAGTTGACTGGGCGTGGGTAGGGTATTCGGTAGTGCAGAGCTGGCATAAAAAAAAAATTCTGTTCTAATAAAAGTTAACTTTCTACAAATGTATATTTTATGATATAACAACTTCTTCGATAATAATTATTTTTTGTTTTAGTACATATAGAAAAAGATGTTTAAAATATCACAAACTCTAAATATATTAATTGGCAGTGCTCATTGAAAGTTATTAAAACAATGTACTTTTAAAAAGTGGGGAGAATCAATATTACACTAACTCTTATTAACTATCTAGAAAATATATTTCTTAACTTGAAAATATTAGTAATTAAATTCATGGTGTAATTTGTACCAAAAAGTTTTTAAAATGACTGATTAAATGTCCAAACAGAAATCAACACTATGTTAGTCAAAAAAGCAAAGTTATGAAAAAGATCAAACTATTTGTTTTAGTGTAAATATATATTTTTGATAAATAATAACTAAGTGATATATAATTCAACAGAATGTTGAAAAGTTTTTCAGAACCATTTTATTGAACTTTAATGAAAGAGACAGGCCAAAGGTAAGGAACACATATATACTGTGTGTCAGAACGTTCAAAGTAACTTTACTGGGGTGTAAATATTAAAATTTTCAACTTCTGCAATTCCCTACTAATCCTTCAGTCCTCCTACTTCCTAAGATTCACAGAAATGAAAAAAAAAACAAAAAAACTAAGGCCCTCTTCACTTGTCTGTTTTAGACTTTAGAAATTTCTTAAAGAATAACTTCTCACAAGATACTTTCTAATACACAGTTCTTTCATACCCATTTGCAGTCGGCTGTCAGCCTCCATCAATCTGGACTTGATTTCTTCTTCATTTTTCAGCTATTTAAAAAAAGGACATTTTCAGGTCATTTTAAGACAGATACGAAATGCTTATTTAAATATTCTAAGAAAGGAATGCCTAATTATCTTTCACTGTTTGAAATGCCTGAATTGAAACCAAGACACCAGGAGTTTAGCAAAAAAAAGACAATCACTTTTCCTTTTTCTAAATTTTAGACACTAAGTGCTTTTTGAACTTATGTTTTTAAGCAGTGTTTTTGTATCATCTGATAGTAAGAGAAAACACATTTAGTATCGTTCTCAGGAAAACATTTATATAGTATTAGACTTCTACTGTAAGATTAATACATAAATTTAATCCAAATCTGATGTAGAGTAACATTAAATCTTTAATAGAAGAACAATGTGTGTGTTCCAGACTCCTGTCAGTTTTTAAGTATCTCTAGCTTTTGCTGTCCTGCAGCCTACATGTGTGTGTATTCACTCCACTAATCTGTACCAAACAGAACTTTGCACAATGAAATGAAAATAGAAATTAATTGTGAAACTAAATCTGCCATACGTAAGCATCTGCCTGTTTATCAGTGGGGTTAGCTGAAAATTTTAGGGCACCTGATATTATCAGTGGGGTTAGCTGAAACTTTTAGGACACCTGATATTATCAGTGGGGTTAGCTGAAACTTTTAGGACACCTGATATTATCAGTGGGGTTAGCTGAAACTTTTAGGACACTAGATATTATCAGTGGAGTTAGCTGAAACTTTTAGGACACCTGATATTACCAGTGGGGTTAGCTGAAACTTTTAGGACACCTGATATTATCAGTGGGGTTAGCTGAAACTTTTAGGACACGTGATATTATCAGTGAAATTAGCTGAAACTTTTAGGACACCTGATATTATCAGTGGGGTTAGCTGAAACTTTTAGGACACCTGATATTATCAGTGAAGTTAGCTGAAACTTTTAGGACACCTGATATTATCAGTGGGGTTAGCTGAAACTTTTAGGACACAGAAGCAAATGACCTCTCTCCATATTTTATTAAAATTATTTCTCAGAAATGAACTAAAGTAAAATCTAAAATAAAGACTCTACAAGGAAAGACAACACAGTAGCATATGAGAGTGTAAGTAGATTCATGTAGAATCCCATTCTGTTCTTTCTAATTCAGTATTTTATTCCCATGCAGTGTCAATTGCCAAGCATTTCTCATCTATACAAGATTGTAAAACCAACTGTAGTGTAAAGTTAAAGTTAGTACCATACTGCTTATACGTACGACATTACATACAAGATTGTAAACCCAACTGTTGTATAAAGTTAGTACCATACTGTTTATATGTAAGACATTACATACAAGATTGTAAAACCAACTGTAGTGTAAAGTTAAAGTTAGTACCATACTGCTTATATGTACGACATTACATACAAGATTGTAAACCCAACTGTTGTGTAAAGTTAAAGTTAGTACCATACTGCTTATACGTACGACATTACATACAAGATTGTAAACCCAACTGTTGTGTAAAGTTAAAGTTAGTACCATAC
>NW_013671214.1:44591-61893 GCF_000517525.1 Limulus polyphemus
TGTTTATACGTAGGACATTACATACAAGATTCTAAACCCAACTGTAGTGAAAAGTTAGTACCATACTGTTTATACGTAGGACATTACATACAAGATTCTAAACCCAACTGTAGTGTAAAGTTAGTACCATACTGTTTATACGTAAGACATTACATACAAGATTGTAAACCCAACTGTAAAGTTAGTACCGTACTGTTTATACGTACGACATTACATACAAGATTGTAAACCCAACTGTAGTGTAAAGTTAGTACGGTACTGTTTATACGTATGACATTACATACAAGATTGTAAACCCAACTGTATTGTAAAATTAGTACCATACTGCTTATACGTAAGACATTACATACAAGATTGTAAACCCAACTGTAGTGTAAAGTTAGTACGGTACTGTTTATACGTATGACATTACATACAAGATTGTAAACCCAACTGTAGTGTAAAGTTAGTACCATACTGTTTATACGTAAGACATTACATACAAGATTGTAAACCCAACTGTAGTGTAAAGTTAGTACCGTACTGTTTATTCTTCTTTTTCTCTCTGTTGTATTAAGAATTTCCTTATTTACGTTAGGACTGTTGAATAAAAACATACACGTACACACCTTTGTTTAACTTTCTTTCTTGCACTGTGCAGATTGATGTAAACAAAACATCACAGTTAAGTGACAATAAGTGTTTTTAAATTTGACAAAGCTCTCCTGATGTGACCTTATAGACAAGTTCAGAAATAAAAGAACTTTACTAAATCCAAGTAAAGGTAAATAGGTCTTCTAATTTCTATTGGAGCATTTTGTACGAGTTTTATGTACAAATCCAAACAAACTTTTGGATGAATGTAGATAAATACTAATACTGAAAGATAAGAAAGTTTAATTAGTTATACTTGTTGTTTATTAAGCCAATATTCCAAAGTTCTTATTGTATTTCAGTATAGTTATGAAGAGTACTAATGCAATATAACCTGTGGAGGAAATTAACATTTTACACATTAATTAAGAAATGTTTCCATAAATTCTGTAGCCAATACAGAATGCTGATTATATGTTACACAACTGGTACTCAAAACTATTCATTAACTTTCATTATGAAAAGTTATTTATAACATTATATATTCTTGATACACGCCCCAGTCAGAAAGTTTTAATACAATATTTCTAGTCATTAAGATCTTAAGTTCCAAGAAAAGACTTTTAACCTGATTTTGGCTTAACCAAGTAAAATCCTTAAAATGTGGTGTTAATTTTTCACATTATATCCAGTAGTTATAATTGTTCACTTCTTTTAGACTTGAGTATAAAGATTCCAGAACCAAGCAGGAGAACTTAAGCAAATTTTGATACAACTTCCAAACTGATTGTCAAAGTTGACTTATTTTGACAATTATCGACTGCTGTTTTCAAGGCAGACTTTGCAAGAAACTTAAATACTTAAATGCAAACAATAAACTGAACTTTTTAAAACATGACAGAGCACAAATAAAGTTTCCACCAGAAAATGAAAAATACTGGTCAGAGAAAAGGCAAAGAAAGATGAATAACTCTCCAGTGAAATAAGTTATTGATATTTTTTTTCTCCACAAAATGAAAGCCCTCAGCTATAGCTGTTATTTTAGAAAACTTCTAATAAATTTTAAAAATATTTCCTGATATTACATACTCCAGATTTATCATCAAATTGGGCCTTGTTAAGTTACAAGTTTAATAATAAAAAACAACCTTTATATAAAAACATAGAAGGATATTAACTAAGACCTACTGCATGATTTTATTATGATCTCTAGTTTTAGAGTATGCTCTGTCCTTTAGTTACATACAGAAGCTACAGTAAAAGTGTAGTAATGTACTTGCTTTTGATCTCTAGTTTTAGAGTATGCTCTGTCCTTTAGTTACATACAGAAGCTACGGTATAAGTGTAGTAATGTACTTGTTTTTGATCTCTAGTTTTAGAGTATGCTCTGTCCTTTAGTTACATACAGAAGCTACGGTATAAAGTGTAGTAATGTACTTGCTTTTGATCTCTAGTTTTAGAGTATGCTCTGTCCTTTAGTTACATACAGAAGCTATGGTATAAGTGTAGTAATGTACTTGCTTTTGATCTCTAGTTTTAGAGTATGCTCTGTCCTTTAGTTACATACAGAAGCTACAGTAAAAGTGTAGTAATGTACTTGCTTTTGATCTCTAGTTTTAGAGTATGCTCTGTCCTTTAGTTACATACAGAAGCTACAGTAAAAGTGTAGTAATGTACTTGCTTTTGATCTCTAGTTTTAGAGTATGCTCTGTCCTTTAGTTACATACAGAAGCTACAGTAAAAGTGTAGTAATGTACAAGTGTATAGAATGCATTGAATTATATACATTGTATACTGTTTCATGCACAGAAAACTCTTGAAAGTAAAAAAGAATCAATATTCTCAGTCACATTTTTATTTTTACGAAACAATTCCTTTGCTTCATTAATTATATATTTTCTTTCTGATTCAGTATGCTGTGGTTTTCCAGAAGCTGCTTCCCAGTTCTTGCCAGTTCGAAGGATATTTTTGTAAAGAGACAACACTTCTCGCCTCAGAGCTGACATCCAGATATTTCTGTTAACATGAGATACCACAGTAATTTAAATGGTGGCATTGAAATGCAATATTAAAGAAAAATATTCAATACTACTACATATAAACAATTTAAACATTTAATTTTATTTTATATCTTCTTTTTCTCAGTAGTTATAGGTATTACTGCTTACTTAAAGAAACATATCCATATGGACGAGTTTTAACTACGTTATATGGGGATCAACCTTTTACGTGACAGCATGGAACTTTTAACACTTATTATTGTCTTAGTTCTTTCTTTACACAAACAATTTCTTTTAACAAAAAGCACCTTTAATGAGGTTTGTATTTGCATCATTTTCTGTATTAACTTTATTAAGGCAGGTGCACCACAGACATTCAGTCATCATCGGCAAGATTTTTTGGCTTATGTAGATGTTAACATAGATGGATTCTATTCATGCATGACAACATTCTTATATTTTTTCATATATATGTTTCCACCAGGTGTTTTGTTATACAGGTTATCAGTAATAAACTATTAGAGTGTACTTTGTATTCCCTTATGATTGCTTGTAATCTAAAATAAGGGAACACAGTGGTTATTTCTTGTGTTTTATAAATCAGACACACACAGGTTAACTTTTGTTTTTATAAAAAAGTCAATTTTCACTAATATGTATAACAAAGCAATACCTGTCAGAAACAATGGTATTTATTTTTACTGTGTATTTTACTCAGACATGATTAGTGCGACAACTACTAACTTAAACGTCTCTTTTAGTTTAACTCATTTAAACTGTAGTTTGTAACTACTTACTGAAGATAGCTTTATGAAAACCTATATTTACATTGAATTCAAACAGTCATATAGACTGCAAACATTTCAATACACAGCATTCAGTTATTACTCTGTATTTCATATTAATGAAATGACGATGATATAAAATTATCATTATAATGTTGCGTTTAATCTTGACAAAAATGTTAAGTTCAAGATACGTCATTGTCAAGCAGAAGTTGTAACGACAGCGACTGCAGATTACAATTTACAAGCTGGCGTAGCGATTGATCGAGCAGAAATCTGACTTTAAAATGTTTCGTTAATACGGTGTGTTCTGAAAGAAGCTAGACCAAAAAAATCTGTAAGCATGAAAGAGTACACTTAGCTTAATTCTAATTTATTAGTAATAATGTTCAGAGTCAATAAATTAGTATAATATAGTATTACTATTAGGAATTAGTATACATAAGCCTATTCCTAAACTTGTTTTGGCATAACTGCCACTGGTAAGTACTTTCGTCCAATTACGTACATAACGTTTATGACAGCCAAAAAAAAAGTTTAGCTTACTTTCTGGTGAAAAGTTTATAGGTACATACAAGTAAAGATTTATCTATAAAAAATAAAAGAACGAACACTATTAATGTTTATATAACATTATAATTCACCTTATCACTACGTGCGTACACGATTCAAGCGCCATCTGCACTTATATAATAGTTTTCCTGTAAACTTATTAGCGTTAAATAAATCGTGATGTATTATTAAAACCAAATTAAGTGCAATCTTTTCCCCACTTTCATCTTAATTTGTCCATTGCAGCTCAAAACCAGAGATGATTAAAATTTAAAAAAGCTAAATTGTATTTATGTATATATGTGGTGGATAAGTTAGCTAACTGGATAAAAGAGTAGCTGGATGGAAGTTCAGTCAAAACTGGATTAATGTCACACGTGGGGCACCTCAGGGATCAGTCTTAGAATATGGATGAAGAAATAGTTGATAAATTACTTAAATTTACTGATGCTATAAAGGTCTTGGATGTTACTAGTTTGAAGAGGATGTTGCTGCTTTACAAAAGGATTTAGTGAATTGGGGAAATAAATCGCAAATGGGTTTAATAATAATAATGCATTTGTGTTATCATAATTTGAATAATAAGTATAATATGGATGGGAATAATCTCAACAGTGTCATAAAAGAAAGGGATCTTGGTGTAATAGTTGATCAGTCTCTCAAACCATCCAAGCAGTGTGCTGTTGCTAGTGGTAGGACAAATAAGATTTTAGGTTGTATTTGCAGAAATATTCAATACAAGTCTAAGGAGGTTATAATTTATTGTATAGGTTACTGGTTAGGCCATGTTTAAATTATTATGTTCAGTCTTGGGCTCCTTGCCTTAGGAAGGACAATGAACTGTTAAAAAGGGTTCAGAGGAGGGTAACTAGAATGGTGTCTTGGGTGGAGGGTTTGTCATATGACGATAGATTAAGATCTTTGAAACTATTTTCTTCTGAAGAAAAAAGAGTTAGTCAGTTTTGCATTTTGCGGTTTTTTATGGGCATTTTTGTGTTTCTTACTGCTGCTTCGCCCCCTATTGATGGATCTTCACCAAATTTGATATGGAGTTTCATTGGGTCCATGGGGAGATACATACAAGTTTTCAGTTATGAGTTTTACGGGTTTTATGGACGTTTTCGCGTTTTTTACAATTACATATAAGGGAAGCAACTTTTCATGTCCTAATATAAATTTTCATTTATCATGAACTTACATAACTTCCATCTAGGGGACGGGTACTCCAGCTGGTATATAATAATGTTCTATAGTCTTTTGTCTCTCGTCATTGGGCACAACTGATGTGTTCTGATATTGTACGAAGATCTTCTTGGACAGCTACGAGTAAGAGACAAAAGATGGAGCTAAAATGCTACTTTAACCCACCTGAATTAATGTGAATCTAAAATAAAAAACAACAACACTTGCTCTAACGTGATTTTTAAAACATTTGTTTGGCTTATTGGTTTCCAGTAATTCACTGGCTTTCTACATTTAAACCGTAACTTTTCAAACGTGTTTATGTTTTATGTTTGTAACTAAACAGAAAGCTACACATTGAGCTATCTTTGCTCTGCCCACCACGGGTATCGAAACCCGGTTTCTAGCGTTGTAAGTCAGCAGACATACCACTGTGCCTTCTCAAACGTAATACATAATGGAACCCTACAAGGGCACAGATAGCTATAAAAGAAACCTACTGAGTGTAGTGTTATAGAGAAAATATATCAATTAAATCTATTTTTGAGAAGTGTAAAACGTCTGGTTAATGGGCTGTATTTTTGGAAAATTAATGGTATTAATATATATAAAGTACAAAGTTCGAAAAGGAGCTGATGAGTTTTGATAAAATTATCGAAGTTTGGAAATTTCGATTTATTTGGAACGAGAAACTTTAACAGGCAGAAAGAGTTTTATTGTACAGTGTGGCTACAAAATAGGTATAATAATGGCTGGAGACGGCTTGAATGGGTAATGAAGAAAAACTTTAATATAACAGCAAATGTACAACGTTTCGACAAGGTTTTGTCATCATCAACGGGTACGGTTATTTATCTGGAACAGTCCGTAGAGTGAACCATGTAACGTAAGGGAGAAATGTTAAATACACACATAAAGCATCCTAAAAAGTGTGTTTTACTGGTTTGCCTACATGTGTTTCTGTTATAAATAAGTATATAAGTTCATTTAAACTAATTAATTTCTAAGAACTAGAGTCTTTAACATCTAGTAAGAAACTATAGGAACTTCCAAATATTGATCAGGGTGTATTTTGATTCATAGATTCCAGACACGAACATTCAATTAATCCAGTCACAGTGTTTGATGGTTTAATACTTCTAAAGTGGAAAAGGTAATCTTCAGGGGGCGCCCGGGATTGAACCAGGGACCTCTCGATCTGCAGTCGAATGCTCTACCACTGAGCTACGCCCCCTTCATGTTTTCCTTTCCGTCGGTATGAATTTAGTATTACTTTTTAAGACCATATCGTTCAGATTTGTTCATTACAAGTGAGGATGATTTGGAAGTATTTCAAATGGTACATCCAGAAGCAGTTCGTTGAAAGTTCTTACAGGTGACATTCCACTGAACAAGTAATAACTCACGTGGTTAGAAATAATTAAGTATATAACAGAATGTACACAAGGTCAGTCCATTAGACTAGCCTGGTATTGGAGAAGGAATATTGATTATAATTACGAATTGATTTTGTGTATGTACACAAAATTTGGCCAGCTTTTAGTCAAATTTACAAGTCTGTTGTACCTAAAACTCAGATCAGTTTCAAGAGTATTGGTTCTCAAGATGTCTGTGAATTGATGATGTCATTCTGACACGGACTCTGAGAAGTCGAAGTACAAGATGGTGGTCATGTGAAGAATAAAAATACTTGTGTCCATCATACAATTTGAATAACGTCTAGAACCTCCGAAATGCATTTTTTTTTCAGTATCTCTATATAGTGTGTCTGGTGTTTCTTGTTCTCTTCCAGTAACTGTCACAAAACCAGCAATGTAGCGTAAGACAGTTGATAACTCTAACATCAAATACAGAATACCATGTTGAATGGCTCTCTGTAAAGAAAGTCGTGGCTTGCACACTTTGACCCCCCCCCAACCGTACACATAGGGATAATCGAGACACGGTGCATGTAACTTCGTTTTGTTAACTTTTTGTTGATCATTTCTGCTTTATATATATATACGTATAAGATATATCAATTAATCAGGTGGCCTGGACCTTTATACTAATAGGTCAAAGATACTACAAACGCGTAAACAAAAAGGTTATTATATTTTCCTGAGACCAAGAAACATTAAGTGTCCAGCTAATCATGTAACTTCTGCATGTTATGTTTAGTCTAATGTACTAAACATGATGATAACGCCGTTCATACGAGGTGAAGACAGAATTTGGCGACTCATTCGTCATTTTTTGTGTTGTAAAAAAAATACGCTATTCTCGAACAATGCATTATATTAGGTCGTATCAGCGTTACAGTATATAAATATACTTTATATATTTGCACACAACAAAAACACTCACTTCGTCTGATAACTCTATACTGTGAAGCTATAATGTTGAATATGCTTGAATTTTTATTTTGTTTTTACGTATGTCGCCATTTTTAATTTTTGACTACTGACCATACGGAAACCGGGCAGTCTGCAGCACCCTACCACCCGCAGTCCACACTAAGTATCTAAGTTCATTTAAACTAATTAATTTCTAAGAACTATAGTCTTTAACATCTAGTAAAGAACGATAAGAACTTCCAAATATTGATCAGGGTGTATTTTTGATTCAAATTCCAGGCACGAACTTTCAGTAAGTCCAGTCACAATGTTTGATGGTTTAATATTTCCAAAGTAGAAAAATAATCCTCAGGGGACGCCCGGGATTGAACCAGGGACCTCTCGATCTGCAGTCGAATGCTCTACCACTGAGCTACACCCCCTTGATGTTTTCTTTTTATGTTTGTATTTTTCGTTCTCAGTAAATAAAACTGATATATTGTTCAATAATGTTAGTGATCGTTCTCATTAAATAAATCTGATACATTGTTCAATAATGTTAGTGATCGTTCTCAGTAAATAAACCTGATATATTGTTCAATAATGTTAGTGATCGTTCTCATTAAATAAATCTAATACATTGTTCAATAATGTTAGTGATCGTTCTCAGTAAATAAACCTGATATATTGCTTACTCGTATTAACGGACGTTCTCAGCCAAAACCTGATATTACTCGATCATACATGCTATTTCATGTTCACAAAGAACGTCATTTTTTGTTGTTTATTTGTACCTCAGGTTAGTTCTACCTAACTGACATACCCCAACTTTACGTTGCTTACACATATAAATATCTATACACGTTTTTATGTTTAAAAAAAGTTTGATTTTTTTACGTATCTTCTTGGTTGGACTTCACTGATGCTATTAAGTACACATACACGTGCATCTTGAAATAATATTCTTATTTGCTTGAATAACATTAACCTATGTGTGTTTGAAAATATTCTTTTATAACCTACTGACCCATTACTGACCAAGGTTTTTCCTACCGACCCATTACTGACCAAGGTTTTTCCTAACGACCGAATACTGACCAAGGTTTTCCTACCGACCCAATAATGACCAAGGTTTTTCTTCTGACCCAATACTCACCAAGGTATTTCCTACCGACCCAGTAATGACCAAGGTTTTTCTTCTTACCCAATAATCACCAAGGTATTTCCTACCGACCCAGTACTGACCAAAGTTTTCCTACCGACCCAATACTAACCAAGGTTTGTACATTGCTAATGGCTATCGTGTTGAACATATCTCGTGTAAGTAAATATCAAGAATTAACAAACACTTTTTCATAGTTTTGTTTATACATCTATTAACGTCAAATAGGTGGCGCCACTGATAAAAGTTTGTTGTTGTTTGTTATTAAGCACAAAGCTACACATAGGGCTATCTGTGCTCTGCCCTCCACGGGTATCAAAACCAGGTTTCTTGTAGTATAAATTCGCAGACATACCGCTGTGCCACTGGGGGAGGGGAGGGGGTGATGAAAGGAACGCATCTTTTAATCACATTAGTTTCTTTCCTTTTGTTTAAATAGAAGTATCATTAAGTTTGATGAGGGATTAGTTGCTTTTTATCATGACTTAAACGTGAAACAACAACAGTACGGAACATAAGAAAAACATATTTACTTTATAGTTCCATTCACTGACAGAAGCACAGAACTGAGACACTTCTAAACATCAACTGTTACCTAACTCTTTCAAAATCAAACACTTCAAGACATCAACTGTTGCCTAACTCTTTTCAAAATCAAACACTTCTAAACTCCAATTGTAACCTTACTCTTTCAAAATCAAACTCTTCTAAACACCAACTGTTACCTAACTCTTTCAAAATCAAACACTTTTAAACACCAACTGTTACCTAACTCATTCAAAATCAAACACTTTTAAACACCAACTAGATTTTGAAAGAGTTAGGTAAGAACACTTCTAAACACCAACTGTTACCTAACTCTTTCAAAATCAAACTCTTCTAAACACCAACTGTTACCTAACTCTTTCAAAATCAAACACTTCTAAACACCAACTGTTACCTAACTCTTTCAAAATCAAACACTTTTGAACACCAACTGTTACCTAACTCTTTCAAAATCAAATAACCAGCTATTAGCTGTTCTTGCAAGAGGGCCGTAGGCAGTAACTTTTTAAATATAATACATGGTTGGGCAACATAAGAGTTACATAACAATGTATTTTCAGGATGCGGATATAATTCATTGCATTACATTTCCTCTCCAATCGACCACGTGCTTATCGGTAACCTTCGTATTATGACTAACGAAGATTTATGAGTACTGATGAGTAAAGATCCAAAATTAGGGGAGCATCCAAAAATTAATTGAAAACCTAATACAAAAAAAATAATAATCAGTAGATAACTCAGTAAATGTCGACATAATTTGAGTTTATTGGATTTAATGCAAAGCCACGTTGCTATATGCTATGTACACCACGGGGAATCGAATCCTTGAGTTATAAGTACGTAAACTTACCGCTGTTCCACCGGGGGACCGCAAATGAAGTAAGAAAGAGAATTTAAACGTATCCTATTTAGAAACTTATTTAAAACTACTTGAATCAGTGGGATTTAGGTCAGTTCAGAATAATGGACCAGATAAGCCTAAAATATAATGGTTAGGAAAACATGTATTTATATCAGGAATTGAATATTTGTAGTATTCAGAGTAAGTTATAAGGGTTTACTTAAAGCATATGCTGAGATCGTCACGTTATTACATAATACTGGCTATGTTCTGAGGTGAGAGATGAAAATATCCAATTGAATTCAAACATACCTTTTTGATACATACCAACTTTACTACCTACCCATAACCTCGTGAGATATAATTGTGATCACGGCCGACAAACGAAAGTAATCGAATTAAGTTTGAAAAGATTTTATTCACTTTAGGCTTCAGTTTTATTGTGCTTTGATTTAGGACATTACCTTATTTCTAATCAGTTGTTTAAGTAAAAATGGTTTCATGAATTTATAAGTTACTTTTTTCGTTTTAATCTAGAGTTTACTTACCTTTGGTCAGAAGTTACTATTAATAAGACTCCGATTTATACAGGAATTCATTTGAACTGATATAAACTAGTTCTTAAATACTTCTACGTTTTTCTTGGAATAAGTGAAACAAGTGCCTACTGTGGTTTTTGAAAGTCCCGGATGAATTATTGACTACATTTGAAAGGTGCGAAACCAATTAGGTTAAATATAATAATCTTATTACAGGTTTGCCTTGGAAATTATCACACCAAATTTGCATTCTTTATTGCCCATTCTATAAATGCGAATATTTGAAAGATGAGGCCTGGTGGTTAAGGCACTCAACTCACCATCTGAGGGTCGCGGGTTCGAGTCTCCGTCATAGAACATGCTCGCCTTTTCAGTTGTGGGGGCGTTATAATGTGACGATCAATCCCACTATTCGTTGGTAAAAGAGTAGCCTAAGAGTTGGCGGTGGGTGGTGTTGGCTAGCTGCTTTCCCTCTAGTCTATCACTGCTAAATTAGAGACGGCTAGCGCAGATAGTCCTCGTGTAGCTTTGCTTGGAATTCAAAACAAACCAAACCAGTTTGAAAGATGAGGGTCACCTCGTGTAGGCTTGATTCACACCAACTTTATACAAAATATTGTTGGGATGCCGAGCATTGTCAAGAAACAAAGTTGTTTAAGATAAAAAAAAAATCCCGTACTTTGAGCATTAACAGTTAAAAAATAGCCGCGTTTTTAATTATCCATGCAGCGCCCATCAGAAAATATGATATCGTTTAAACCACAAATGAATGTTATAATGTAACAATAATACTACCACAGTCACATTACTTTATTAATACAATTACCAAGTGAAACACGACATTATCCACTAACCCTAACTTACCGTATATTCATAAACAATATATTTATGTTTCCACGTTGTATGGGGATTCTGAGCAGTGTTAAACAACATGATTACATGGGGTTCTGGACAGTGTTAAACAACGTGATGATATGGGGATTCTGAGCAGTGTTAAACAACGTGATGATATGGGGATTCTGAGCAGTGTTAAACAACGTGATTATATGGAGATTCTGAGCAGTGTTAAACAACGTGATTACATGGGGATTCTGAGCAGTGTTAAACAACACGATTACATGGGGGTTCTGAGCAGTGTTAAACAACGTGGTTACATGGGGGTTCTGAGCAGTGTTAACGTGATTACATGGGTTTTAGCTAACTGCGCTCTCTACGCCACGGGGAATCAAACCCCAGATTTTAGAGGTGGAAGTCCGTAAACTTATCGCTAACCCACCGGAGGACCTCACTGGGGGACTTCTGAGATACTAGAGACAGAATTTATCCCGCCTATTAGGAACATCAAACTCCGAATTTTAGCATTATAAGTCCGTAAATTTATCGCTGGCTCCTAGGGGGAGGCATATAGGGGCGACCAGAATTAAATCGAGGACTTCTCTATCCACAGTTGAATGTCCTACCATGGAACTACAACAGACCTGTCAATTTTCCCGATTTCGGCTAGAGTTTCCTGATATGGAGTCCTGTTTCCCGATCTCCCGACACGCAACCAGGATCTCCCGATTTGGCACCTCTCAATGTTGACAGGTATGCTACAAACACGTTTATTCTATGAAATCCTTAAGTAAATATAATTTATAATATCGTGGTTATTTATTTTGTAATTTAAGCATCTCTCGTTTAGCAGTTTAAATATCAAGATTACGCGATTTATGATAAAACCTTATATAAAAAAAAGTCGAAATAATAAGGTAAACATTGAATCGGAGAGAGTGGGTTTACGTGCATTGTGTTTCATTGTTAACATCCAGGTATTTAATCACGTTGTTTAACACTGCACGGAACCCCCATATAATCACGTTGTTTAACACTGCACGGAATCCCCATATCATTACTTTGTTTATCAATTCGTAAATATCTCATAATCGAATTGGTCGCTATTTTTGTAGACGTTTTGGTTTCAGTAGATGGGTAACAACACCCATCCTTGAGGATAAAAGGTAAAACAGAAATTTCGAAACAAGAATTAATTAATCATTCGAATCGAATCACGAAGAAGATCACACAATAAATATTAAAACAAGTTAATTCCACTCACGACGAAAACAAGTTATTGTCAAGCGATTTGCTTAGATAAATCGAGCCAGTGGCACAGCGGTATGTCTGCGGGCTTATACCGCTAGAATTCGGGTTTCGATCCCCGTGGTGGGCAGAGCACAGACAGCTTTTTGTGTACCTTTGTGCGTAATAACAAACAACATATAAATCGAAAAGAAGTTGCTGTCAAGCGATACTATATCTATCGTATGTCAGCCAAGCTGAAGACTTCTGGCATTGTACGAAAAGTCTCTTCGGTACTGCAAATGTAGAGTGATTGACATATTATTCTTCTGCATTGTTCTTTACTTTCACTCAGAAGTTTCTTATTAAAAATAATACATTTCTTCTAGACCATACGTTTTTTTTAAGTATTTTTTCCCAAACAATTGCTTCGTCTTATTTTAGCTTTTGTGAAACATATTATTGTGGAATTTCTCCAAGTCTGCCTACTTCCACACTGCTAGGCAAGAGTTTATTTTATGATATATTCAATTATTCAGTGAGCGCCGATAATTTTTATTATTTACCAAGATAAAGTTCTAAATACACAGTTTCCCTTCTACAACTAATATTATTACAGCACAATGTAGGACGTTAACATTTTGGTGATTATGTGTCGCTTGTAACATACGAGCATACGACACGATCTCTCAAGACCTGTTTGGTTCTATTTTCGAAATAGTTATTTTTTGAGCTACCCTGTGTCCCAGAGTGTAATGGTAACAAAGTTATAAAAAACTTTCACGTGGTTGGATTCTTGCCAATGAAAGGCAAGAGTTAACGAGAAGGTCTTTTGCTACGAAAACAACTTCTCGTCACAAGAAAACCGGGTGAACTGCTGTTGTATATTATACACACACGTGCTAACGTTGCTTTAGTTAGAGGTTCATATCCGTAAGTATACGTGTCGTAGATTGTTGTTTTTGAAAGGCTTAATTCTCTAAAATACAATATAACAATTATGGCTGAGATAGGAAAAGAAACCGAATTCGACAGCCAAATACCTTTTAAATGCAGCTCTAATAATGAAGTCAAAGAAAATGTAATTTTAGAAGATTACTTCAGCTCTTTTACCAAGGTTAATAAAATGACGTATTTTGTGGTCAAACTAACAAATTTGGCCCTTGTTTGCGAACCCCTTACAAATGACCCAAAGCCCAAGATCCAGAAGGTTGGCATGAATGACATTGTAGGTTGCAGCGTGAAGAAAACTGTGGCCAAGAATGATGCAGGACGGATGTTTCAAATTCATTTGGAAGTATATTATTATCCGGTGATCCGGAAATTTTGGATAAAACAGCGTTCACGTCGTCAGCTAAACCTGATTGTGGACAGATCTGTTTCCTGGGAGATAAACGAAAAAACAGCAATAACATGGAAGAATGCACTTTTATGGACATCATCAAAACTAGGAGAACCTGAAGACAAACTTCATTGTCGACGTAAGATTTGTAAAATTATATACATTACACTTTGTCGTTAAATTTATATCTACTAATATTTGAGATACTTTCACACGTGCATAAAAAAATTATTAAGGTGTAACTACTTTCTGTGTAAGTGATAAGGTGTAACGATACTTTCTGTGTGAGTGTTAATGTCTAACAATACTTTCTGTACGAGTGCTAATGTCTAACAATACTTTCTGTATGAGTACGGTTGCCGAGATCTGCCAGTAAGTTAATAAGTCAAAATCAAGCAAGCCCTCTTGCGATGAAATATTTTTTCTTTATTTTATAACTTTGGAAATTCTTTCAGCAGAAAGAGCTATAAAGATTCTCGGCATTTTTTTATACACTGTCAAAAGTTGAACGCCACATAAAAGAGGGTATTGCTTTTATGAGTGATTAACGTGTGAATTCAGTTCCCCTAACAGGGCCGTGTTCATTTATGTTCAAACCTTTACCATTCACACAGGGATATAGTTGCTAATTCAATTTCCGTATATTCTATTGCCTCTCATAATGTGGCTTATTTTATGTGTATTTACATAAATACCCTTTTAATAACATTATGTTATAAACTACATAATGATATATTAGGTAGGTCTAACAATAGGTGGCATATTACTAAACTTATAGTACATGTTTATGGGTGAGAGGGGTACTTAGACTCATTTCCATCATGTATGATATAGCGATCTAGTGCGCGTAACGTTTTGTTTTTGTGCAAATTTCTCTTGAAACAGGTGAAAGGTCTGGTTAGAAGTCTATCATGGAGTGGTTGTAAGTTTCCGTATTCGTGTAGGTAATGAAAATTTGTTGAGCGGGAACTTTGTATGCGCTAGTGAGTATTACATTTTGTTATTTTTGTAGGTTAGATTTAATTTTGGTAGGTGCAACATTAATCCAGGCTAGACAAGCATATTCTATAACCGGTCGTATGTATTGTTTGTATATTTTTAATATATTTCTTGGTGTTGTTCCTGTATTATTTCCTTACAGACTTCTAGCTTCATTTGTTCTTTGCCAGATTTTGTTTGAAATTTAATTTGCCAGGTTATTTTTGTATCATACGTGAGACCGAGAATTTTTCTTGATGTAGCTCTCTGGAGGAGTTTTCCGTTTAGATATAATTTGGGGATGATTTTGATTAGTTTTTTTAATTTTGCGAGTACTAGGATTTATGTTTTAGGTATACTGATTTTTATTCGTGTCGTGAAACAGTATTCGGTGGTGGCATTTAGTGAAGGTTGTAGATTTATAGATGGTGTTTCGGAACTCTTCCAGATAGCTACATTATCTGCAAATTGTGAGTTGAAGCAAAAATTGGGGTCGTCTAATGATGAAGAGTATGGGGCTAACTACCCCTTCTTGAGGTACATCTGCCTCTGGAGTAAAGTACTCAGAGTAGGTGCCCCCGGTATTTTCTATTTTCAAGGAAGTTGGACAGCCAGCGAATAATTCCTCGTGGTAGTTTCATCTCTAACATCTGGAACCTTGGACCTGAGTGCCAGATTGTATCAAAAGCCTTCTCTAAGTCGAGAAGGCAAACAACCGTGCACTCTCTTTTATTAAAACTGTCTATAGCGGTTTCAGTTAACCTGCCTAGATGATCAGTGGTTGGTCGAAATTTCCTGAAGCCGTTTTGTACCTCCGGTAATTTGGAATTTTGTTCTAGACAATTATTTAGTCTTTCACTAATTATTCTTTCTAAAAATTTTTCCTACGCAGCTGGTCAGGCTGATTGGTCTATAACTTTGTGGTTTATTTGCTGGTTTCCCTTCTTTTATAAACATGAGAATATTTGCTTGCTTCCAAGAAACAGGGATGTACCCTGTTACCCCCCAGTGGCACAGCGGTATGTCTGCGGACTTATAATGCTAGAATCCGGGTTTCGATACCCGTGGTGGGCAGAGCACGGATAGCCAATTGTGTAGCTTTGTGCTTAATTACAAACAAACAAACAATGTACCCTGTTTTCAGGGAGAGGTTGAAAAGTGCCTTGAGGTGTTCAAGTAAGAACTGAGTTCCGTTTTTGAGAAGTATCGCTTGTATGTTGTCTGTTCCTGGAGCCTTGTTTTTAGTGTGTTTTATAGCTATCGAGATTTGTGTCGTTGTTATTTCGCTTGTCATATATTCATCCAGGGTGTTAGTTGTTACTTCTTTGGTTGTTTGTGTTGGGAGTGGTTATATCTTTGTTTTGTTTAATTTTGTTATCTACTTGGTTACGGTAGTGATCATTCATGTCTTGAGTCATTTTGTGTTTGAAAAATCTTTTGTAGGTGTTCTTTAAATAGTTCGGCTTTTTAACTGTCAGTATATGCTGTTTTGGTACCTTGAACTAGTGTTCGGATGTTTTCTTGTGTGTTTATCTCTTTTGATTCTAGAATTTTTGAGGATTTTGTTATGTGTTTAGGGTATTACAATAAGTGTCCCAGTTGTCTTGTTTTAGTAGTTTAGTTTCGTTTCTGATTTTGTTACAAAGAGCATGTATTTGTGGTTTCTGTGTTATATCTCTCGTCAGCGTCTTTCTTTAATCGTGCCTATTAAGTTGTTATGTGGTTCCCACGTGTGTATTGCTGTTTGGTTTTGTTGTTTTGGTGTAGTTGTTTCTGTTTCTTTGGTATTACATTCAGTTATTACTTGACAGTATTCATCTATGTCTCGCGAGCGCGAGGCACTAGTTATGGTTGAATTTGGTAGGAATTCATGGAATTTCGTTTTGTATTGCTGCCAATCTGCTTTATTATAATTGAGTTTTTGCTGAGGTATTGATTTGTTTTGGTGGGGTGCGAGATCGAAGTTACACCATATAGGAAAGTGGTCACTGTCTATATCTTGCCCTTCGTGAAATTCTGAACATTACACACTTAAATCTATAGAAGTTATACATAAATCGAGTATTTGTAGCTGTACTCCAGTGAGTTAGTCGTTTAGTAGTATAGTGTTTGAATTATTTATGAATCCTAGAAATCGGGATCCATTTGATGTTTTCCATCTACATCCAAAATTTGTATCTTTTGAATTGAGATCCTCTATCACAATGTAATGTTGTCCATCTACATCCAAAATTTGTATGTTTTGAATTGAGATCCTCTATCACAATGTAATGTTGTCCATCTACATCCAAAATTTGTATGTTTTGAATTGAGATCCTCTATCACAATATAATGTTGTCCATCTACATCCAAAATTTGTATGTTTTGAGTTTAGATCCTCTATCACAATATAATGTTGTCCATCTACATCCAAAATTTGTATG
>NW_013671215.1:0-10450 GCF_000517525.1 Limulus polyphemus
ATACATGCAAATTTGCGGTTTCACATTTTGTGTTTTGCAGTTTCTATTCGTGTTTTTTTTTTTTTACAATTACATATAAGGGAAACGACTTTTTATGTCCTAAGATAACCTTTCAGTAATCATGAATTTACATAACTTCCGTCCAAGGGAGGGGCACTCCAGCTAGTTTTAAATATAAATTCACTTAACATCCGATAGTATACCAACAAACCAGACGTTCTTTGATATTTCTGGTGAAAATCAGCTTTCATTAATTTTCTAAAAGAAGCTTACTTGCCAAGTTTGTAAACGACTTTACAAACACATCTATTATTGGTTTTTAAGTTTTCTAAATATCACAATAGTTCCGTTTGTTACGACAGCGGAAGTCACGTGACCCTAGTAACACGTCATGCACTTCTAGAACGTTCATGAAGTCTCGGGAGTTTACTAGATTTCGGTATTCTTGTACATATAAGACGGTCAAGACGTGACGGCAACAATGGGTAATTGAACTGCGGACAGAGAGAGACATATTGTTGAGTCGAGCACGTGAGACGTTCGTTGTGAATTATAGCGTTTGTTATTGCGTGACTGTGGAAGTTAAGTGTATTGTAAAGTTGTATTTAGAAAGAATAATCCAGTTTTATTTAAGAAAGGACTTGTATCGCTAAAGTTTCTAAAATTAACTAACGAAAGGAGGCGTAACACGTTAAAATAAACTGGAACTCTCCAGTTTCACAAATTTCGTTTTAAAATGACTTAGTTGGTGTAATTTATTTAATTTCGAGCTTCGGGTGTCATATAAGTAAATAAAAATATTGTATTGTTGCGTCAGCGAGGTCACGTGACTAGTGTCACGCCACTCGTTCTCTTGAACCTTCGGGAATTGTCGGGAGATTACTAGATATAGGGTAGCCTGGTATATATAAGATGGTCACGGCGTGACGTGACAATATGTGTAGGTAGTGAGTAACTGATCTGCAGTCACATGGTATTGTTGAAGTAACGTTCGTTATAGCGTTTATTTTAGCGCGAATGTTGAAATCAAGTGTATCGTAACGTTATATTCAGAAAGAATAAACCAGTTTTATTAAGTAAGGACTTGTGTTGCTAAAGTTTCGTCGGAAAGAATTTACGGAAAATTAATTAACGACTGGAGGCGTAAAAGTATATTACCATGTACTGAGTCTTCATTCTTGTTTATGTGAATATTGGAGAGATATTTTGAAGATATTTGTTTACATATGGAATATTTACATACACAATTGTCCGTCTTTATTTCCAAGAGAGACTCTTAACCTAGCTAGCTGATGGCCTGAGTAAATAAAAAATATACTTAACGTTGCTGAAATGGGATAATGAGAGTAGAACACGTTGTTGTTTTGTGAACATTAGGAATGACAAACTTGTTGAATTTTGAAAGTGAAACAACTTGCTCGGACTGGATGTTGAAGATAAAGAAATGTGAGGATTTGGGATATATAAAATACGTAAAGAAACTCTCTGTGTCTCTGTCTCTAATCATCATAAGTGTGGTATTCTTAATAGACTCTTAGTGTCTTTATCTCTAATCCTCAATGTGTGGTATTCTCAAGAAACTATAAGTGTCTTTATTATTAATCCTCACATGTTTCGCATTTTCAACAAACTCTCAGTGTCTTTATCTCTAATCCCCACATGTGTGGTATTCTTAATAAACTCTCAGTGTCTTTATCTCTAATCTTCACATATGTGGTATTCTTAATAAACTCTCAGTGTCTTTATCTCTAATCCTCACATGTGTGGTTTTCTCAACAAACTCTCGATGTCTTTGTCTATAATCCTCACGTTGGCGGTATTCTTAATAAACTATCAGTGTCTTTATCTTTAATCCTCACATGTGTGGTATTCTCAAGAAACTATCAGTGTTTTTATCTTTAATCCTCACATGTTTCGTATTTTCAACAAACTCCTAGTGTCTATCTCTAATCCTCACGTGTGTGGTATTCTCAACAAACTCTCAGTGTCTTTATCTCTAATCCTCACATGTGTGGTTTCTTAAAGAAGATTAACCAACAAAGTTAGACGTCGTAGATAAAAAGAGAAATAAAGGGTTCGGTAATTAAATGTGACGAGATGAAGAGACATAACTGAAATGTTTCACCAAACAAGATTGAAACGAAAATATGACGAAATAGTAATGACGGTAAAATTATTTAAAATATGTTTACTGATAATTAAAATAAAATTAAAGCTAACTGATCCTAAACAGGAAATACTTAAGCGATGACGGCAATTAACTAGTGTACCTTAGTTTCCCATGACTGAAAATCAATACAAGAATCAGCCAGCAGAGTAGTAGGTTAATAACTTCAATCAGCTTATTAGATCTGACAGTTTTCCACCCACCTCTGACAGTTGCACGAGGGAAAGTGTCGAAAGGGTGGATGGCTATGATATCATGGATGTTTATAATAAGTCATCGTGAAAACACGGTTTGAAATTGTTTATAAGCCAACCTGAACACTTCCGTGTTGTCATGGTGAACTGTCTCTTACATTTACTACTCATTCTCAGCTCATTTCTAAAGAAAATGGGGTCTACCTTCCGAAACCCCTTGGTTGATCGAGTTTTCCGCTATGCTCTAATAGTCACAGGGTCACAACAATGAAGTGAAAAAGAGATATGAAAGAGAATTGTTAATATATGAAAGAGAATTGTTAATATATGAAAGAGAATTGAGAATATATGAAAGAGAATTGTTAATGACCATAAAAAAAGAGAGAGAGAAAGGGCTGTAAGCTTCTAACTTGCTCAAAATAATTTATTCATTTGCTGCCCTAATATTTATGAACTAGTAAACATATATTTGTACTCAATAACTACTGTACAGTAGCTAAAGTCTTGTAGGCTTCAGACTTATTACTATATTTTCCTGTACATTATTGTGCTAAAGTTTTAGAGCCCATATTTTTGGCTCCAGACCTGTTACGTCCAAAAATACCATTAGTGCGAGGATGCCCAGTTAATGAAACAGTGCATTCTAATCGTTATAAGTAGTTACGTAAGAACAGTATTGTTGATTTGCAATATTTATGGCCAGATTGATTTTAATTTTGCCTTAGGTAAGTAGTCTACTCTGATCGAAAGTTATTATTGTGTTATGTTACTTTGTTTTCCTGCACATTGTTTTGTTAATCTCAGAACCTATATGATTGGCTCCCGACCTGTTACATTGTATTAATTTGCTTTCCTGTATACGATCATGCTAAAGTCCTAAAACCCTTATGTTGGAAACTATGATTTTAATTTCATAAATGTTAAAAATCTAGAACTTTCATGCATTAAATACAAAACGAGTAATCATATTGTTACGACAGCGGGGTTACGTGATGCTAGTAACACGTCATATTCTCGAACGTTTACGTCCCTTCCTGAAGTCTCGAGAGGCAACTAGATATGTGGTATCCTTGTATATATAAGCCGCCAAGAAGTGACGGCAACAATGGGTGATTGACAGTTGAGTCGAGCACGTGAGACGTTTGTTGTGAATTATAGCGTTTGTTATAGCGCGACTGTGGAAATTAAATGTATTGCAAAGTTGTATTCAGAAAGAATAAACCAGTTTTATTTAAGAAAGGACTTGTATCGCTAAAGTTTCTTCGGAAAGAATTTTTACGGAAAATTAACTAACGAACGGAGGCGTAACAATATAAAACTTATAGTGTGAGTGAGTGTATTATTTGGTGAATCAATGAGTGGATCAGTTCAGTGCCAGTCAACGAATTACTCAGTTCTGTGACTTAATTAGTGAGCTAAACAGTGAGTTATTAATCGTGTTTGTTTTCAATTAGCAAAAAAAAAAAAAAACTGTACATAACTTTATAAGTAAGTTAGGCAGGAGCGCGTTAGTCTCTGAATTTTTGTTAAAATGTTATTTGTGAAGTTAAGCCAACAAGTAAACGTAGCCTATCGCAAACGTTACTGAAGAAATAAATTATTTCGTTACTATTACGCGGACTGGACATGGCAATATTTTTACCAAATTGTATTAACTAAAGAACCCACCCAACAATAGAACACATTTTACAACATTGGTTTAAGAAGAATGATTAGTTTGGTGAAAACAGAAGTAGAGCATAGACTAAACTTCAAAATGAGTATGAAGTGAGATCTAAAATTTGCAAGAAATAATGAAACTATAGAAATAATATCAAAGATAAAAAGACAGAAAATTAAAAGAGGACTAAAAAGAACAAGACAGAAAAATAAAAGAAGAAAGAACTAAGAAATTGAAAGATCAAAAAGAAAGATACAAGTATTTTAGAGAAGGAGTAAATGAAAGAAACTTATATTTAAAGAAGAATTATGAACAAAAATAAATTTGATTGAAGACAAGATTCACAAAGTTACAGAAGAATTACAACTAAAAAATTTGAATAAGTACAGAAAAACATCAACAAAGTACAGAAAGACTGTAATGACAAAATTGTACAAGTACACAGAGATTATAACAGCAAGAACAAGGAGGTGGAAAATAACATCAATGACAGAAAAACACATCAAACTAGCCACACATCTTTCTGCATCAGCTCAAGAGCTCCAACCTATAACACCATCTACTATAGAATATGGAATATTGGTTTACACTTCTTATCACTACTGCAGGACCTTCCTGGACTACTCCAGCCATGCCACTACCAAATCCAGTTCCAGAATGCATATGACTAGTTCAACAACATCGTCCAATCGAGAAAACAATGGACTATAGTAGAAAGATACCCTGGAAAATATATCAGGTTCAGTTCGAAATAATTTCCAGGGTGAAAGGGTAGAATAGTGAACAGCAAGCCATTCATTTTGAACCAGCTTTGATTACATGAAATTACCTTCCAGATGAGAGTCTTAACAACTTTCAAGCATTAGTAGCTGCCTTATTCAACAGGTTTGGAGTGACACGCCATTAAGAATTACCCACAACAAAGTTTCAGAGCAGAGTATCGAAGGAAGAGGAAACTTGCGGAATATTTGGAAAAACTTGCCCAATTATCTTACCCGGAAGCCTCACATCAAATGATAGATTCGTTGGCACATGATCACTTTATAGATGCCATAACAGATAATGATTTATGAATTAGCAAGAAGCTCACAGTTGGTGACGGAACTTAAATCCATTAATATTGCAGATATGCAACTTAGGGCAATATCCGGAAGTTACTGAATCGTCAGATTAAATAGATTGAAACATCAACTCCCTATGACGATAGCCTAAAAATATTGAAAGGATTACATAGACAATTAGTTACAGAGAATGGAGGAAATAAACCACACGAATATAAATATTGGAAGTATAATTTGAAATAATATATTGCCATGTTCTGCATACAAAAGCCTATAGAGGATAAAATAACTCCTCCCAAAGGATGTAAGAAAATATAATTGGTAATAATTGTGAGAAAAATAGTCATTACAGCCAAGACTGTGAGACATCAACAGTTGTTAAACCCAGGGACAATACCTTAAGGATGAGTCTTTTTAGAGCCCAACCAGATCAAAAGAACAACAAACAGTTAATCTGAAAATAGGAATTAGCTGGACTTATAGGGGCAAAGTTCACTGTGCATACTTCCTCTGCCCCAGATGAGATAAGAAGTTCATTAGTTAAAGAAACCAGTACACAAATCCATGGATTTGTTGCTGTGAAGTCTTTCGGTATGTTGATTGTCACCGATTCTGCAGTTACAATAGTTCAGACCGATTTGGTAATGAAAAGTGGAAAAATGCCTCTGGAGACGAAGAAGAAAAGATGAATTGATTCAAAAAGCAAGTGAACATAAAGTTACAGCAAGAAAAAAAGTTCTAAATGGGCTTTACTGTAGGAAGCTTCTCTAGACCACGTGATGTGACATCGAGGAAGAGTGCATATTGAGAATTGACTTCATGTCAATTCAAGTCAAGTCTGGATGAAACACTGCAAGATATGAAGCTGTAGGTTGTACAATACTTACACATCAAAGAATATCAGAACTAGTCATAAGGCAAGATGTAGAAAGTCTGATGCCAAATCCTCACATAAGGTCAACTTACCATCTCACTTACAAGAACTGTATGACTGGAGCTGGGGATCTTAGAGCGGATGAATGCAATATATTACATGACTTATGAAATATCAAGATACCTTCTCCAATGGACCTCATGACTTAGACTTAAAAGATCTTATAAGAATGATACTAAAAATGCAGTCTCAATAGGTCAGTTAGGCAGATGACTCCCACTTGCAAAACAAGCCAACGTTTACAAAGAGGTGGAAGCTATGAAGGAACAAGAAGTAATAGTACTGAGTACTACTCCTTGGGAATCATCTGTTGTATTTGTGAAGAGAATGGATGGAAATGCAAAATTCTGCGTGGACTACCAGAAAATGTATAAAGTCACAAAGAATAATTCTACCCATTGCCAGGGATTGATTCTGCTTTGGATGCTCTATCTGGATCAGTTGTTTTAAATATTTTCAATAAGAGTGGATATTGGCTAATGCAAGTTGACGAAACAAGTAGAGAGAAGACAGCCCTTACTGTAGGAAATGGATTGTGGCAATTTGTTTTGTTACTGTTTGAATTGTTTAGTTCACCTGCTACATTGAAACAACTAAAGAAGTGTGTTCTCTTTGAACTGCCCTGGAACGCCATACTTATCTATTTAGATGACATAATTACACATGGGAAGACTTTTGGTATTGCTTATTATGGGCTAAGGAAAGTTCTGGTTTGGTTGAAGAAAGAGAACGTTAGGTTGAATCCTAAAATAGTGTGAATTTTTCCACAAACTAGTGGATTTCCTGGGACACAAAGCCAGCAGCGAAGGAGTGTCTACATATCAATTTAAAATTGAATCTGTTCAGAATTGTCCAACGCCAAAAAAAATCCTGCTTGAGCTAAGAAGATTTCTGGGACCATGTTCTTGCAATCATCATTTTGTAAAATACCTCTGTGACAAAGTTGATTGTAAATTACTTGAAAAAACAAATAAGTTTTATTGGAGTGCTGTATTTGAACAAACATTAACCAGACAAAAAGAGAATTAACAGCTGCGCATGTATTAGCATATCGAATTCGTGAATATCCACTCATTTTAGATATAGATGCCAGCGATTTTGAAGTGAGAGCAGTGATATCACAAGTACAACGTAGAAAAGAACATGTGATTAACTACTATATCAAGGAAATGAATAATGAGGGTTGTAGAACGGAGGTATTATAGAACTCAAAAGGGGCTACTAAGTGTTGTTTGACCCCTAAGTCATTTTCATCATTTCCTGTATGAACAAAAGATTACATTTCAGATATATTATGCAGCAATGAAGTGGCTGATGATTTTTCACAATCCGGAAGGCCAGATAGAAAGATGGTTCCAGAAACTTCGGGTTTACAGCTTGAACATCGTACATTACCCTAGGAACCAAGAAAATGCTAATGCAGTATTCCAAAGATCATATGTTAAAAATGCAAACACGATATAGTAAAGACAAACAACCTAAAGTACAACAGAGTACAGTCAAATATGTGACATCCTCAAGTGATGAAGAAGTAATACGGTCCAATGCTCAACTGAAGGATGCTCAGAGAAACTGTATGAGTTTGAAACTAGTTATTTAGTGGATCGAGAATAGTGCAGGAAAAACCTCGTGAAAAACAATAACTCCATACAACCTGAAGACAAAGATGTATTTGACACAATGTGATTCATTATGCCTTCACGAGGAATTGTTATGTTGGAAATGGGAAGATACCAGTGGACAGAAACAATGACTACAGTTGATGTTTCTACAGTCTCTACATTATGAAGCACTCTGTAAACTCTACAAGCTTCTAATATCTGAATACTTAGGCGTTAAGAAGACACTAGAGAGAGAGTAAGAGATTGCTTCTATTGTGTTGTGTTGCGTACCACGTCTTTAGAGGATTGGTGTAAATCATTTGAAGTTTTCTGGAAGCAAAAGGCACACGAAAGAAATGGCATGAGCAGCTACAGCAGTATTGTGTTGGAACATCACTTAAAAGTTGCTGTTATTGTACTCGGTCCTCTGCCACAGAGTGACAGTGGGAATAGATACATCATGTTTGTAATTGACTGTTACCAAATGACCAGAAACATATGCTGTTCTTAATCAAGAAGAAAAAGCTTTAGCAAGAAAACTGGTCAATGAATATATTTCAAGATTTGGGGAGCCTAAGGGACTTTACTCAGATCAGGGAAGAAACTTTGAATCGGCCTTGTTTGCAGAAATGTGTCAGATCCTTAGAATCAAACATATATGACTTTAACTTGATGACTAAGACCCACGTTTTAGAAAATATAAGTTTGGAGACGGCTTGAACGAGTAATGAAGAAAACTTTATTATAAATGTACATTTATAATAAAGTTTTCTTCATTACCCATTCAAACCATCTCCAAAATTTTATACATGTGTTTAACTGAAGTGACATTGTATGACTGTACAATCCCCTCTACAAGAAAGGACAAATTCCAGAATTAAAGAGGTGTTGTGAATGGTCATGTTTTGTACTGAAAATAATCAATGATGTGGATAGTTGACTTAAAAAATCCACTAGTTCGACCAGAGGCCAGCCAATGGGATCATTTTTGTAAATATATTGGTGAGAGAATAGTGAGTTTGATAACTTCAGAGAAACATTTGCCAGCTGAAGGTCCCAGGGTTCCTGTTGAGACCACGTATAAAGAAACATCAAATATAGAGCCGCCAGTGGATTCATTCAACCACCTACCTGAGGGAAACGTATCAGTAAGCAACAAGGAAATATAAGGGACAATCATGTACATGCCATAAGCCTAAAAAAAAAGAAAAATTTCAAAAAGACTTTGTGAATGAATAATTTGGTGTAGTTATTTATTGGTATATAAAAATTGTTCAAGGAACTTCACGATCCAGGAATGGGGTAATGTTGAAACCATATTTTTGTATTTTAAGTTATAACTTTGTTGATAGAAGGGGGATGTCACAATGACATAGAAAGTATCTGCTTGTTTGTTTGTTTCCAATAGAAATTCTTAACGAGGATCTTCAGCGATACAAGTCCTTTCTTGATTAAACCAGTTTATTCTTCCTCGATACAAACTTTTAGTACACCATAGTTCCGCAATCAGTACGTTTCTCGTCACTTTAAACATAACAACTTTTATAATACACGCTATAAATCACAGCGATTCACAATATTGATAACTTCGCTCTCGACGAGTGCAAGACACACACTTTACGGCTCACTAGCTCAAAACTAACAGAATCATAAATTACACGGAACTCAAAGTAACTACTGCTCTCTCTCTTCAGGTCGTCACTTTCCCATCTGCAGTTTCCCATCTCCGGACAAGAATACTATCTTCAAGCTTCAACTGGTCTCTTTGTGCCAATCTTGGTACCTCTGTGCTGGACTTAACGTAGGATTCGAATTCAAGAGCTCTGGCCATTGCATCCTGCATAATAGAGGGGTGTGCTTGCTTCACTTGTATCTTTAGTTGTGGACTCTCCAAGGTGTCCACAAACTGATCCCTCAGCAACAGCTTGAGGACATCGGTTGGTGCAGTTGGGTAAGCTTTGTGTGCCATGCTTTCGAAGTCTTGTGCCAGCTCTTGCAGGCTCTCCCCTTTAGCACAGACTCTCGTCCTAAACCTAGCCCTGTAGACTTCGGACTGATTTTGGGTTCCATACCTGAGTTTTAGAGCAGATGTCAGTGCTCTATAGTTGTGCCTGTCGTCTGCTGACAACTGTTCAAGTATTTCCAGTAGTTGTCCCTTCAGGCTCGTTGCCAGGTACACTGCCTTCTGCTCCTCTGTCCATCCATTCATTTCTGCCAGGAGTTCAAATTGTGCTTTTTATGCTTCCTATGTTGCCTTCCCATCGAATTCCCGTGGCTTCCTTTGTACTAGGTCACCCCTATTTCTGACACTCATGTCTGGAATGTGACTTCTGACAGAACTGAAGATTTCTGCATTAGGGTTTAGCTGCGGGATCTGGAAGGGGCTTCCTGTTGTCTGGGCTGATTAGGTCCATGGTTAATATATCCTCCCTGTGTAAAGGAGAGTAAGTCGTCCTTTAATGTATTTAATTCGCTTTGAAATTTACTAGTCTTTCTCTCAACTGTTTATTTTCTTTTTCCTCCAACAACTGCTGTAATCTCTCTTGTTTATTTTGCTGTTCGAGCTGCCACTGTTGCAGGTTTTCTTGTCACTGCTATTGTCTCTATTCTTGTTTATTTTCTTTTTCCTCCAACAACTACTGTTATCTCTCTTGTTTATTTTGCTGTTCGAGCTGCCACTGTTGCAGGTTTTCTTGTCACTGCTATTGTCTCTATTCTTGTTTATTTTCTTTTTCCTCCAACAACTACTGTTATCTCTCTTGTTTATTTTGCTGTTCGAGCTGCCACTGTTGCAGGTTTTCTTGTCACTGCTATTTTCTCTTTTCTTGTTTAT
>NW_013671215.1:10493-27062 GCF_000517525.1 Limulus polyphemus
CTGATTATGTTTGCATTAGGGTTTAGCTGTGGGGTCTCCTTTTGTCTGGGGCTGATTAGGTCCATGGTTAATATATCCTCCCTGTGTAAAAGACAGTAAATCGTCCTTTAATGTATTTAATTCGCTTTGAAATTTACTAGTCTTTCTCTCAACTGTTTATTTTCTTTCTCCTGCAACCACTGCTGTAGACTCTCCTCTTGTTTCTTTTCTTTTTCCTCCAACAACTGCTGTAATCTCTCTTGTTTATTTTGCTGTTCGAGCTGCCACTGTTGCAGGTTTTCTTGTCACTGCTATTGCCTCTCTACTTGTTTCTTTTCTCGTTCTTCTCGTTTCTTGTTTTTTCCTCCAACAACTGCTGTAATCTCTCTTGTTTATTTTGCTGTTCGAGCTGCCACTGTTGCAGGTTTTCTTGTCACTGCTATTGTCTCTCTTCTTGTTTCTTTTCTTTTTCCTCCAGCAACTGCTGTAATCAAATCTGCTTAGCTGTAGTTTGATTTGCCACTTCTCGTTTCCATCTTTTTCTTTTTTTTCCTTTCCGTCCCATTCTCTGACACCAATCTCTTAAGTATCTGCTTGTTTGTTAATTTCCGGTATAAATTCCTTCCGAGGAACTTCAGCGATACAAGTCCTTTCTTAATTAATTCTGGTTTATTCTTTCTAGATACAACTTTGTAATACACAGTCACTTTAAACTTAACAACCTTTATAACACACGCTATAAATCATAGTGATTCACACACTTTACTTAAGGTGCCTACTGTTCGCTTGACTCAATTATCTCTATCTTCAATCTATCTGTATATCTCTGCAATCTATCTGTCTATGCAATTGTATCCCTTCGCTGGCTTTATTTGCCGGGCTTATATACTAAAAAAAGAGGGCGTCTGGAACAAACTAGAGTTGCCAGGAAAATTCATGATCCTTCTAGAAACTCCTCTCATGCTCCCAGCGTCGCGTGACTTCCGCTGTCGTAACAATATTGATACTATTGATGCAGAGATAAAATGTTGATTGTTTAAGGTCTTTTCTCTAGTTTTGGTTATATACATTTTTTCAGAATTAGGTATGAATACCATGATTGGTAATTACTGGCACAAACAGCCGTCCTTAGGGCGGTATTTCTGTTAGTAATAATAATTGGGATCTCTATATATAAAACCACTGTCAATTGGTAACGGTCAAATTGTCTCAGTGTTTAGAGTACCGAACCTTAAGTGGAAGTTTTGCCTTCAAATACCAGTACAGTTGGAATATTTGATATATATCTTTTATTGATATTGTTGCGTCAGCGAGGTCACGTGACTCGTTCTCTCGAACCTTCGGGAATTGTTGGGAGATTACTAGATATAGGGTAGTCTGGTATATATATAAGAAGGTGACAACGTGACGGAATAATAATGTGTGTGTAGGTAATGAGTAATTGAACTGCAGTCAGAGAGAGACGTATTGTTGAAGTTAACGTTTGTTGTTAAAACGTTTGTAAAAGAGCGACTGTTGAAAATAAGTGTATCGTGAAGTTATATTCAGAAAGAATAAACCAGTTTTATTAAGTAAGGACTTGTGTCGCTAAAGTTTCGTCGGAACGAAGTTACGGAAAGTTAATTAACAAACGGAGACGTAACAATATCATATTTAGAGCAAGCTCTTCCAATACCATTATAGATTAAATCAGGGATATTAGTTAATATTCGAATTAAAAGATGGGATGTTTACAGCATCAAGCCACCTTAGTTTTCATTTCAGTAACGCACTTGTAAAACAATCCATGAAATAAATTATAAACTAAAATTCTGAATAAAACTAAAAATATTTCAGAAACAGTACAAGAAAAACAAAATGTAGATGGATGCCACAACAAAATAAAAAAAAACTTAGTAAAAATTAGGTTAACTGAAGCAGAGGAAAAAGAACTGGCACGGTCAAATGAAGCTCCTGAAAAAACAGCAAATAAAATAAACTGATGCTCAAAAACGAGTAAACAGGTTCTTCCTCCCCATCCCCATGTCTTCCCCATGCGTTAAACAGGTGCATAAGCTAGTATGCTATAAAGTGTTAATACATAAGAATTCACTATTTAGTTTTATATATTTAAAAGGTTTATAAGACCCATTGAAAAGGAATTAAAGGGGATCTATTTGTTCCTTATGGCTTTTTAACTTGTGTGTACCAGAAACAATCCTCAGTTCCATATTGTCTACTAATCCCCCCCCCCTAAACCAAAAGAAAAGTGCATTTTTTTGTTAATTATCCCCTTCTTTTTAAGGTCCTCTGCACAATACTGAATATTCTTATTATATACAGTTGAAACAATAAATGTTTCATAGAAATCCTCTTTGATTACTAATAGCTGTAGGCTTAAAAGTAGGACACAAATGTTCATAGTAAATCTGCGAATTTCAAAAACTTTAAACCTCAGATCTAGTTGTCTGACGTCAGAATAATGTTTTTCGTGTAATGAGTAATAGTCAACTTGACCACATCATTAAAAGGACAATATATATATACGTATAGCCAGAGAATGTAAGAAACAGCTACTTTAATGAATAAAACATTTGCTTGAACAAAACACCCAATACTAATGTCTGGTGACAAATATAATTAATTATAATCATGCCTCCCCAACTTGATAAAGGCGTTCACACATAACAATTGTTCTTGTAACAAACAGCTTATATAAATAGTGTGTTTGTTGTGTCCCAGCCAGCTAGATGAGCTCTGGATTGAATGAAACGCGTCGTCTACTATAGATATGGAGAACATAGAGAGTTTGGAATACTATTATAATACACTCTTCTAATTTTTAAATATCCCTAAGGGACAAGATATAGAGTGCAGTGTGAAGAACATAATAGACCCAATACTAATGTTTGATGACAAGCATAATTAATTATAACCATGCTTCGCCAGCTTCGAAAAGGTGTTCAAACCGTAAAAATAAAATTTATTTATCTAAAGAGGATCCTGTTACGCCGATTTAGGTATTATACATTCATGTTGTAACTTTTCACATGTTGTAACAAAGTATGAAAATGTTCACAAAACAGAAATGTATCTGTTTAAGACCTAACAGTTTCATTATTCAAAACATAAAGAACTCTATAAAGACATTTCCAATAAAACTATGAATACCCTATAACCCAGAGTTTTTGGGTTTTATCGTTTTATATTAAGATTTCTTGAACCTACGTGTTATTCTGACATCATGAAGACATTTCCAGTGATATCATTTTAATTCTAACCACTGTATTTGGAATTGTGAAAGATAAAATAATATTGAACAAAAATTTCATTAAGGACTTTTATGGATGGTGAGTGCTTGTATACTTTCTAATTCTACGTTCTGCTGTTGACATTGTAACTCCTCTGTTTCACATTGCAGCTCTGTGTTTCAGTGTTCAGTTAAACATAAAGATAAACATACGTATAATCATTTGAACTCCATCCCTATCCCATTCTACACTACTTCCACCTACATCAGCAAGTTTTCAGACTAATCAATAGTTAAGTAGAATGTTAATAAGAATGTTACAGCAAATATTCATTCATTAGTTATCTAGGCAGCTTATTTTATTTTACCCACCATCATGCCCCAAGATGAACAAAAATACGCGGCCTGGCTAACTAATGAATGAATATTTGCTGTAAAATTCTTATGAATGCTATACGTGTAGCTACCAGTTTGGCCGCCAATTTTGATTTCATTCTTCTAAGTCGTACGCTCAATCCTTTTTTTGGCCGCGCCTTTTTTTTCACCCCTAATGTGTTTTTGATTAGATTATTATAAAGTACAAATTATATTTGCCCTAAAACAAATTAAAGAGTAAAATCTATTATTATAGGGCAATTATAATAAAATATCACTTCATATTTTTCGTTTCATATCAGCTTGGTTTGGTTGTCGTTAAGCGCAAAGCTACGGAATGGGCCTTCTGTGCTCTGCCCACCACTGTTATCGAAACCCGAATGTTAACGTCGTAAGCCTGCAGATTTGCTGAGGTACTGGGGTGACTTCTTATCGGCATCATCTGAATCCTCGCAAAGAAAAAAAAACACTAACTTGCTTCCCACTAAAGCTCATAATTATTACAACATTAACGTCATCTGTCATTCAAATACATTTCGTTAAGTTCACTGCATTCTAAATTGAAATAATACTGACGAAAAACCATTGATTACCTAGAAAGAGTAAGCGCTCTTAGTATTATCGCAGTTGTATACGTACTCCTAGAAATTCATGAATGATTGCACTATTTCTTGATGCATGTACACATCGAGATGTGTGAGAGGGCTTACGTTCATTTACCGTCTTGTCAGTGTTATTACTGTGTCAGAGTTTCAGTCATTATTTTGTGGTGTATAGCGTTATTCACTGATTATTGTAGTGAATGGCAGTTTCTTTTTTACGTTCTGTTCAGACAGGACTGTGGAAGTGTGAAGAAAATGGGTAATTCTAACAAAAAAAATGACGGAAGGTAGTTTCGACGAGTACGTATTTCTTAATAGTTTATTGTCAAAACATTCTAGTTTTGTAATAACCTTTCAAGATTCAGCAAGTTACAAGCCACAGCAGACGGGCGTAGAGTTAGGCTTAAGTGTCTAGTAAGAGAGTATGGGAATTGCGTGTTCATTCATGGTTTGTGGCTCCAAATCGTCAGTAGGCTAAACAATCACATTTATGATTTTAACCCAAGTTGCACTTAGTATGTAAGTTAGTTTAATATAGTAATAGTTGTACAGTAGTAATAGTAATACTTTGTAAACCAGTGTTACTGTTACTTAGTGAAAGCTTAAACTAACGAGTTATTAATGTTGTTTTACTTTTATTCTTTTAATTTTAGCTTTAACTTTGAGTTTTCTAATCTGAATCTATTTTGTTAATGTATTATTTATTACTTAGACAAAGACAAGCGAATCTGAGTTGTAGTTGTAGGCTAATCTGTATTCATTCATTTTGGAATTTGGTATAAGATATAGGACTAATTTAGTGTAAACATTAATTTTGTCATCACACGCATTACATCTTCTGCTATATTCTTGAATGATTAGATTTCATTAACTATTTTTGTAAATAAATACAGCTGTTATTTCAAGTTTCCACCTTTCCATAGTTTAGCAGCTTCTATTTCATTGATTTTTATCATTTTTATAGTCTTGGTATTTGTGAAACTGAATGATATTAATAACGCATAAATCAATACTCTGATGCAAAGAAAACTTTTAACTTAACAAGCATATATTTTTTGTGATAAAACCACCTATTGAGAAATTAATTACAAGAAGGTTAAAGTTACACAACATAGATATTAATTGTAAATATATATATAGTAATATTTAAACCATTATTTTACATGGTAGGTTTTAGTGTTACTTGTTATCACTATCTGCACTGTTGTTAGAAAAGCAGGCACACATTGTATTAAAAATGCATAGTATGAAATTAACTGAAAAGGTTTTTAATCAGCTAAGCAAGTCTGTTTTTTTTTTATCAAACTATAAATGTAACTTGCCTTGTTTTGTTTTGTGAGACTTGATTTACACTTCTTAATTAGCTTGTAATCAAGTTTAGGAAATAGTTATTGGTAATTTTTTTATCTAATTAGCAGTGTTATTTGTAGTTTAATGACATTGAAATATGTTTTACAAATGGACCTAAAATTAATCAATCTTAAAGAACTTTTATGACTTTTAATATTGAACTGATTCTTACTGTATTAACTATAAAGTTGTGCTTAAAGTAGACAATAATGAAAATAATATGGGTTGATTTTTGTTATTGAAGGCTCATGTGTAAGACTTTTCTTGACCTGATATAAGGACAATGGCCCATTTGGTCATCCAAGGCTGTTTGTGAACACCCACCCTTGAGAAAAACGTAAATACTTAAACCCACCCTTTATTTTTCAGGAAATGTTTACTTCCCATGTTCTTAAACTATTGTAAAGTGCTTTTCTCAACTGCAGCTTATTCTATAAGCCAATTACCCTGTTAAGAAAATACAAATTGTCTTAACTGAAGCCTAGCTTGTCTTTTACAAATCTTAAATGTGTCATCTCATCCTGCTGACTTAGGAATGTAGCATAAAATAATCGGAGGCCTTTGTCCTATCAGTCTCCCAGGTAACCTTGTAAGTTTTAGTTAAATCACCTCTTACACTTTTTTTTTCTTTTTGAGGAGAAAATAAATTAGCAGATCTTAACCTATCCCTGTAAGCTAACCCTTCCATCCCTGGAATCATCCTAGTAGCACTCCTCTTCTGAACCCCTTCCAATAAGTGTCAATATCTTTTATTAGATAAGAAGATCAAAACTGTACAAAGTGAGGCCTGACTGATGACTTGTAAAGAAGTAACTACCTCTTTTAACTTGCAATCAGTATTTCTACCAATATGCCCTAAAATATTATCAACATTACTACTAGAAACAGATCACTGCTTTAATGGCTTATCCACCACTATACCACAATCCTTTTTCAGTGTCACTAGTAAGTGGATTCCTATGTATATGTGATTGAAGTTATGGTAATAAAAATATATTATCTTGAACTTACTATAATTAAAGACCATTTTTGTTCAACTAACAAATATATCAGAATCAGTCTGTAGTACTTCAACATCTCAGTACAGCTACAAATATCAAAGTTTAATGTTACTTGCAAATTTAATTTACAAGTTATGCCTCTATCACTACCATTAATGTAAATACGAAAAAGCAAAAGCTAAGCACTGATCTATGAGATACTCCACTATTAACAAGAGTCCAGTTTGACTGGACTGCATTGATAACACTTTGCTTTCTTTCATTGAACCATCCTACAATCCAATTTATGAAACTTCCTCCAACCCCTATTGCTGTTATTTTTGTAAGCCAATCTTTTGTGTGACACCTTATCAAAATCTTATCTACATGAAATCCACAACCTTTACATCGTCCAGATATTAAGTAATAGCCTTAAAAAACAAAAACATAGTAGAGTAGTAGAGCAAGATTTCCCTTTGGTAAAACCATGTAGGCATTCTTTTAAGATAATATATTTCTTTAAATGATTTTGTAAAGCTTTTTTTGTCATACTGTATATAATTTATCCTACTACATAAGTAAGGATAACTGGCCAGTAATGTTTCAGGGTAACTCTTATCATAGCCTTTGAAAATAAGAGTAACATAAGCAACTCTTCTAGCTTCAGGCACCTGCCCACTGTCTATTGACCTACCAGAAATGAAAGAGAGAGGATATTGTACCTGATTTTTGACCTCCTTTAAATATATGTCTGGCTTTGTTTATTTTTTTCTATTTCTAATCTCATTATTTGTATGTTTCACCAAGGTATTAATATCTGCATGATTCAGGTCAATTTCAGTATTTTATGTAGCATGTTCTAGGTCAGGAATATTGCTAAAAGAGAACATTTAAAGGTCTGGCTATCTCCGAGCCTTCAACAAAACCTTGCCATCAGCATCTTTTAAGGACCTAATCTACATTTTAACACTTTGCCTTTAACATATCTAAAATAACCCTTACTGCTAGATTTACCATTAACAGCTGGCTATTTCTCTCTGAAAATTGAAACTAAATCTGAAATGGCATGACTGGTTGTCCGACCAATAGATATAGAAAACAGTAGTGAATCACGTTCGATCTCTCTACTTCATTATTTGACTGTACAGTCCCAGTCATCATCTAAATTTAAGGTCTTCCATAACTATTCCATCAGTATCTTTATTAATAACAACCATGATGTCACAATAGGTTCAGTGACAGCAACAACCTTAATCATACTACAGATTCATCCTGTTTTAGTATCCTTATTAGTAACAACTGTGATCTTGCTATAGATTCATCCTGTTTCAGTATACTTATTAGTAACAACTGTGATCATATTATACATTCATCCTGTTTCAGTATACTTATTAGTAACAACTGTGATCTTGCTATAGATTCATCCTGTTTCAGTATACTTATTAGTAACAACTGTGATCATATTATACATTCATCCTGTTTCAGTATACTTATTAGTAACAACTGTGATCTTGCTATAGGTTCAACCTGTTTTAGTATCCTTATTAGTAACAACCCTGATCTTGCTATAAATTCAACCTGTTTCAGTATACTTATCAGTAACAACACTGATCTTCTTATAGATTCAAATTCGACATGCTGTCATGTTAAACTTATATTAAAGTTTTTCTTCATTACCCATTTAAGCCGTCTCCAGCCATTATTATTCTTATAGATTCATCCTGTTTCAGTATCCTCATTAGTAACAACCCTGATCTCACTATACGTTCAACCTGTTTCACTATCCTTAATAGTAACAACCATGCTCTCACTATAGGTTCAACCTGTTTAACTATCCTTATTAGTCACAACACTGATATTCCTATAGATTCACCCTGTTTCTGTATCCTTATTAGTAACAACCCTGATCTTGCTATAGGTTCAACCTGTTTCAGTATCCTTATTAGTAACAACTTTAATCATACTACATATTAATCCTGTGTCAGTATCCTTATTAGCAACAAACTTGATCATATTATACATTTATTCTGTTTCAGGATCCTTATTTGTAACAACCTTGATCTTGCTATAGGTTTAACATGTTTCATTATCATTATTAGTCACAACACTGTTGTTGCTATAGGTTCAACCTGTTTCATTATTCTTATTAGTAAAAACCCTGATCTCACTATAGGTTCATCCTGTTTCATTATCCTTATTAGTAAAAACCCTGATCTCACTATAGGTTCATCCTGTTTCATTATCCTTATTAGCTATAGCACTAATCTCGCTATAGGTTCAACATGTTTCAGTGTCCTTGTTTGTAAAAACACTGATCTTGGTATAGTTTCAACCTGTTTCAGTATCCTTATTAGTAACAACCCTGATCTCACTATAGGTTCAACTTGTTTCGGTATCCTTATTAGTAACAACCCTGATCTTGCCATAGGTTCAACCTGTTTCAGTATCCTTATTAGTAACAACCCTGATCTTGCCTTAGGTTCAGCCTGTTTCAGTATCCTGTTTAGTAACAATCCTGATCTTGATATAGTTTTAACCTGTTTCATTATCCTTATTAGTAACATCACTGATATCACTATAGGTTCAACCTGTTTCATTATCCTTATTAGTCACAACATTGATCTTGCTATAGGTTCAACCACTTTCAGTGTCATTATTAGTAACAACCCTGATCTCACTAGAGGCTCAACCTGTTTCAATATCTTTATTAATAATAACCCTGATCTCACTATAGGTTCAACCTGTTTCGGTATCCTTAAAAGTAACAACCTTGATCTTGCTATAGATTCACCATATTTCAGTATCAGTAACAACTCTAATCATACTACAGATTCATCTTGTTTTAGTATCCTTATTAGTTACAACTGTGATCTTGCTATAGATTAATCCTGTTGCAGGATGATTATTTGTAACTACCCTGATTTCACTATACATTAATCCTGTTTCAGTATCCTTATTATTTACAACCCTGATCTTGCTATAGGTTCAACATGTTTCACTGTCTTTATTAGTAACAACCTTGCTCTCACTATAGGTTCAACCTGTTTCACTGTCTTTATTAGTAACAACCCTGATCTCACTATAGGTTCAACCTGTTTCAGTATCCTTATTAGTCACAACACTGACCTTGCTATAGGTTTAACCTGTTTCAGTATTTTTATTATTAACACACCTGATCTTGCTATAGGTTCAACCTGTTTCATTATCCCTATTAGTAACAACCCTGTTCTTCCCATAGATTCAACCTGTTTTAGTATCCTTATTAGTTACAACACTGATCTCACTATAGGTTCAACCTATTTAAGTATTTTTTATTAGAAACAAACCTGATTTTGCTATAGGTTCAACCTGTTTCAGTATTTTTATTAGTTGCAAACCTGATCTCGCTATAGGTTCAACCTGTTTCAGTATTCTTATTAGTAACAACCCTGATCTTGCTATAGGTTTAACCTGTTTCATTATCCTTATTAGTTGCAACACTGATCTTGCTATAGGTTCAACCAGTTTCAGTGTCCTTGTTCGTAAAAACACTGATCTTGCTATAGGTTTAACATGTTTCATTATCCTTATTAGTCACAACCCTGATCTTGCTATAGGTTCAACATGTTTCAGTATCCTTATTAGTAACAAATCTGATCTCATTATAGGTTCAACCTGTTTCAGTATCCTTATTAGTAACAAACCTGATCTCGCTATAGGTTCAACCTGTTTCAGTATCCTTATTAGTAACAAACCTGATCTCGCTATAGGTTCAACCTGTTTCAGTATGCTTATTAGTTACAACACTGATCTCACTATAGGTTCAACCCGTTTCAGTATCCTTATTAGTAACAACCCTGACGTTGCTATAGGTTCAACCTATTTCAGTATCCTTATTAGTAACAAACCTGATCTCTCTATAGGTTCATCCTTTTTCAGTAACACATAGTTTCTTCAACATTACATGATTTCTCCTTAGGTATGAAGCTGTAATTTGGTGAAATAATTAACTTGAATTGCCTTTTTTGGGATATGTGTGATTAGTTTTTTTATGGGCCTTTTTATTTGTCTTTTAAGATACTGACCTCTATTCAAGCTATGATACATTAGGAATGTGTTCAACAAGATTATAATAAACATATTAAAGTAATCAAATTCACAGAAAATCTTCCATTACATTTATGGTAGATTTGTTGATTACGGTACATGTAATATTAGTGACTTAACAATATTCCTTAACTGTGTTTGTACTTTAAAATAAAACTTTGTCTTTCAAAAAAAATTCTACTATTTCTAGCTTTAACTGGAAATTTAAAACAGTTGAACTACCTGATATTGAAGTTGTTAAAAAAATCTGTTTGTGTCTTTGAATAAGTTCCTAAGCTTCTAATTGTAACAAATAATTAATTCACACCTCAATAAAAAAAGTCTTTTTGTTTTAAAATGAAGATTTTATGGTTCCTCAAAGTTTTTCAGAAAAGTTTAGATTATCATAGTTTTGAAGTTGTATTTCTGGTATAGAAATGCAAGTTACAAAATGACTATAAAATCTGCTTTATATGTCATTTGTGATGCTCTAATCTTTCAGATAAGATCTTTTCATTACAGCTTTTTGAGACTTAGTTAAATGTTTGGTTTTATTTTTTTTAACCTTTGTAATGCAGAAAAATGTGATTAGTATTAGTTTCTAGTACCCCGTGGTTACCAAACAAACTTGATGGTTATATTACATCTTTACATTCTTCGGGACTAATTGTAGACTTTCTAGTATTTAAGGTGTGCTTGTACAACATTAATTATGAACATTAGTGAGTAATTATAAATGATATTTTAAAATTATCTATTCAAAATGTCACATGCATACTGTCAATTTTGGCTTCTTTTTTTTAAATACTATTTTTAGCTTTGAGCATTAGTCTCTTGAAGTGGTACTTCTTTTACAGCTTTATATACAAGTACAGTAAAAAAAAGCTGTGTTTGTATGAAATGAATAATTCCAAGTAACAATAAGAACCTAGATACATAAGAATATTTTACAGTAAGGGATAGGCTTATGTTGAAAATATTGTGTTATGAGAATATGTTTAAAGTTTTGGGGACTAAAAGAAAAGTCATATAATTGATCATTGAACTAAATTGGTTTTTACACTATTTTTAATACAAAAACTGCTATGAAATTAGGCATTATTTTTGATAGAGAATCTCTTGGTTTAGATAAGATAAGAAAAAAGTATATGTGAAAGCAAATGTTTAATCTGTATGTAATAAATTGAAAAACCATGATTTAAGTAATATGTTTTGGGTATACTTTTTAAGAGTTTCAGACAAAAAACACAAAAACATGACAGTATCCATAGTTATATCAACCTAACATGAGTTTCAGTAAAACTCCTAACTTCTTATACTTTAAGGTTTTACAGTGTATGTGTGTTAAGTCATAGGAAATGTCATGAAAAAGTTGTCATATTTAAACCCTAGTTTGTAAACATCACATTATGTTTACTTGAGTAAGGAAGCATATTATGCTAATATAATAATAGGTAGGCAAACAACAATTTATAAACATAAGGAAGATTTTTATTGATGGTTGAACATCTAAATGTTTGACAGAACATTGTTCTGTCTTCTTCGGGTATGATCAGTATTAAGCAATACAAGATTTATATATTGTTACAAAGACACTGATTAAATGCAATGGAAATGGTGTCAGCATGTGACAGGATATAGGTAGAGGTCAAGTGTATGAACAGTGAATAGACCTTGCCACATACGGTTGATGTTGCTAAGGCCATTATCACGTTTAGTGAGAGTTTGTTTGCTTTGATGATTTCTCTAGTTTCTAAACAGTCTTTCTTTTTTAGTTTTGGGTTGGTGTAGCAGAAAAAGTATTTTGTGACCTGTTTCATATCAATGATATGTTAAGGTGGATATCTGGGATTCACCTCTATATATAATTCTTCTATTGCTTAGTACTGATCAATGTTCTGTCAAAACATGTAGTATGTTCCATCATCAGTAAAACTTTTCCTTATAAATCGTTGTTTGCCTACCTATTATCACATTATTTGTTTCTCAAATATTTAGTAATGTTTGATAAGATGATTAGATTTTAAAACATGGTAAAGTCAAATAAATTTTTTAAAGTTAAAAACTCAACATCAATAAGAAAAATCCTTTTCACCTTGTTTTATAGTGGAAACTACCTGGTCCGTGTCCGTGCCCAGGTCATGACCAGAGATGATATCCAAGGTGGATGGTTTCCTATGGGTGGTGGTGGACTCAGCAATGTTTCTGTATGTAAACGCCTTGTCCCCATAGAAGATGAATCAAAGCATGAATATTTCATCTATGGCAAAAGGATATCTGACCAATCAGTAAGTAGCTTACTTATTTAATATATATGTGTTTACTTGAAGGTTTTAATGAAGTGTAGGTCTTACAAAATAATAGCAACACTAGTCATGAAAGTGTTTACCATTTTCTCCGGGATCATTCTAAATTTAAAATTTTTACAAATGTTGCAACTTCTGAGTAGTCGTATAGCACTATTAACTTCAGTTGTAAAGAACCCTTAACTCGTGACACCTCAGTAGCAAACTGTAACATGATTTTATAGGTTGTCCTCAGCTGTATTATCAGGAAGGACTTTCAATATAACAAAGTCATGCCAACCTTTCACCACTGGAGGACAGGAGACAACAGGTTTGGTTTGACCTTTCAGACTGCAGCTGATGCCAGAGCCTTTGACAAGGGAGTGCGAATGGCAGTGGAAGATCTTGATGGTGTGTGTTACATTAGTGTAGATGAACAGGTTGAAGTCTAAAGTATGACTGAAGTAAACACACAATCATTCACAGGTTCAAGTTAGTTGCATGTAAAGTGAATTTATAATCTAACATAGAACTAGAGTACACATTCTGTTTTCTCTTGTCATATGTTTGATTCTAGTCGATTGTAAGGTACGTGGAAGCTCGAGGCTTGTGGCATGCAAAAACTTTTTTGCATATAGAGGGCAGCACTGAACGAGAATAGCTATTTATGTGAGACAAAGTAAGTACCTATCTGAAATATATTTTCAGTATAGGAAAATTATAACATTTGAACCTTTTGTGTTATTAGACAACAAATTAAAGTTAATCTAGTGTGTATCATTTTAAAATAAATATATCTTTTTTTATTATATATGGTAGATGTAAGGAAATCCCCAAATTAAAAACTACTTGTCCTGGAAGGGGGGTTTCATCAGAGGCACATTGAGAACCAGAAGTTTTATTCTGGAAGATTTGGGTATTCTTGCCCATTTACTTTTGTCAAACAAACTACTTTTTTTCAGTAGTTGCACCATATTTCTGTCTCTCGTGTCAGCTTAGTGAAGTTGATGATAATCAATATAATACTAGTTTTCAGATAATTTGTTGAAGGTTTTTCATTATTCTCTTTATGTTCAAACTTAGACTGTATTTTTTATATTTTAAGAATTTTGTCCCATTTTATAAATCAAATCAAAGACAAATGATGATAATTTGTGTCCCATCAACTGCACTATTACATAGTGTACATTAGTTTAAAATATATTTCCAACTTTAGGACATATTTTATCTTGTTCTGATTACTACTAAAGAAATACATTTAATAATATTGCTTTCTTTCATAGACGAGAAACCTTAAATAATAAAGTAACTATAAATTTATTTTGTTTTTCTTGCCTACTACTGCCCTCCTTTGCTTGGCTTGGTAAGTATACTATTTCCACTTTGTTTGAATATATATAAATAGTGTATTACTGGTTTCTGAAGTTGTCATTAAGATACATACATCAATACATGATAGAACTTTTTAAAAGTTTTATCTTGTTCCATAACTTACAATCAAAAAAAAAGTATTTTTCAGAAGAGGTAGTGTTTAATTAACCATATAGCTAACATTTAATGTTGATAGGAAAGACATGGATATTTTACACAAGTCAGAAATGTACCAGTAAACATAAAAATATAAAATCTGTGAGTTGAACCTCTCACTTATTGGTTGTTGATGGAATCAAATAATATAAGAATTGAGAATGTGTTGAAAAAAATTAATTTGATACATAATGGCAAGTGATGCATTTTTGTTTTGTAGTAAGTTTCTACAACTATTTAGTAATGACAATGAATAGACTGCCCAGGTAAATAATATAAGGGTTTCAAAAATGATTAGGTTTATAAGGCCTTCATGCTGATGTTGGATTGAAAACTTTACAACTAACACTATTAGTAGTTAATTGACTTTATTCTAAGCAGGGGCATACCTAAAGTATTTGGCACCCCCCCCCCCCATAAATAATTTTAAAATTTAAACACACAGAAAAATATGTTTGCAATTACTTTTAAACAGTACTATCATAAGCAAATTGAAAATAAGAAAATGCAGGACATTAAAAAGTCAGTGAACAGGTAATACCGCATTTTATTTTATACAGAAAACACAGGAAATCCAATCTTAACGCTAAGCCTATTATTCAAAGGTAAATAGAAAGGATTTACAGTCTCTGCTTTCGAGCCTTAATTTCTGCAAATTAATCAATGACCTCATCAAAATTCACCTTCTTTGCATATTCATGTTCAATTGAAAGTAAAGCCAGATTTATCAATCTTGTCTGACTCATGGTTGAGCGAAAGAAATTTTTTTTTATCAATTTCAATTTTGAAAAACTTCTTTCACATGAAGCAACAGCCACACAGATAGTCAAAAAGAATCTCAAACACAGTGACAAGCTTGGCAGAAATTCACAAAAATCCCACTTCACAATAAACTCCAGAAACTGTAATGCTGTCCATTTCTTTGCCTCTTCAACACTGATTTCGACAGCTTCCTAGTGCCTCCGAAGTCATCCAATTTCCACATCGATATCTTCATCAGAGAATTCATCAAAAATCTGTGTCAAATTTGGAATATACTTCTGAAGTTCTTATTCTGTTGCAACAACCAAAGTGTTTGGCTGAATAACAGCAAAGATTGACAGAATTTGATCCATTGTCTTAGAACGAATATCCAATTCTTAATTAAAGTGATTAAGACATTCAAACATAGCTCTTTTTACTTCCAGTATCCTTTACCATCTTTCCTGGCATCCTTTTTTGGAGCTTTACTTCCCTTCTTCTCTCCATAGAAATGTCCATTTCCTCACACTTTGTAGTTCCGTAATGAATGGCCCTCTCCACAATTTCATTGCGCAGATCTTCAAGAAACAGTTTTAGAGCCTCACAATGCACTTTTCAAGGCTGATTCCAACTCTTTGCAAATACTTTTGTGTGAGATTAATTTCTTCCAGGACTTCACACCAAAAAGAAGGGTAAATCACATACAGCAGACAGCAAAATCTGAGCTAATCCTCTTGTGTCCACATTTTCTTTGGGATTGCACAGCACTTCAAGGGTTGAGGTCAACTTTTCAAAATTTGCCTTCTCTGGGTTCACAGCGTCATAATGAGCACTCCATCTTGTCTGGGAAAGTCTTTCGACTGTCATGCCTACATTCTCCATCAGCACTTCCCATCGATGAAGTGAGACATCAAAATAAATTGAAAATCTATCCATCTCCTCTTCTTCATCAGAGTCTTCCTCCTGTTAGTGTGGGCTTCTGCTGGCATCTCCTTACTCTTCATCAGTTTCACAACTTTCAGAAGATGAATAGCCATCCTCCAATCCTTGCTCTCTGTCAATTGAATCCTCTTGTGAAGATGCTTCATGTAATTGCCCTTCAGATTGAATATCTTCAAGACTTTCTCCTATTCTACTTAATGTTGAAGGCATCACATACTTCAAAATTGATCCAAACATTGACTGAACCACCTGTTCTCTTGCCTTCTTCATTTTTCTTTATTGGAATCCACTGGGTCGTTTTCGCTTCATGGTGGATGTTTCCTGCAAAATTTTAAAATCAAAAGGTATAAAGCATGAACTATTATGACTTGAAATTTGTTCAGTTAATAGATTATTAGTCTGTGATTATTATTATTTGGATGGGGTGGGGGGGGGGGGGTTAAGTGCAAATCCATCCTAAAAAAGCAGAAAACTATGAGCATTACTCACAAATA
>NW_013671215.1:27072-29530 GCF_000517525.1 Limulus polyphemus
CACTGACAAAATAAAAATTACAGTATATCCAGTAAATAAAGAAGTAAAAAAAATTTATTACAACAAAAAAGTGGTTCTCAAACTTTTTCTAACCAGGTACCCATTCAATTACCAGATTATCAACTCAAGCAAGCAGAGACAATTAATTATCAGTGTTGTTGCATTAACACTAATTTAAGACAGTACGGTACAATGCTAGCTCTTATAATTGATATCATTATTTATTAAGCAATAATCATTAACAACATATTAAATATACAATGATACTACACTGGACATTGTAAAATTGTTGAAACTATGATGACTTAACTAAGCCAATAACCATTAGTACTAATTCAATATAGAATAGTACTGTAGTTGTTTATGTAAATCTGAAATGGTGTTTAATATATTAAACATTAACAGTCACATCATCACCCTCTCTGTTTTAACATCACCATGTAAACCACCATCGTAATATCACCACATAGTCATCATAAAAAAAACTCAGTCATACATGTCATCATTAGTTCAGTAGTCATGGTTGTAGGAAAAAGTCAAGTCTAAAGTTTAGTGCAAAGTGTGACTTTCTTGTGTCTTTTTACTGATCACCAGTAGTCACAGTGACTACCACTCATAAACATGAGTTTCTATAACATCACGACGATGCAGCTATAAACACTTAAACATTACATACCACATTGTCAAAAATTACTGAACACTTGTATATGTACCATGATATTGTTATAAACACCCATACTTTATGCTTTATCATAATTATTTAATGAAACATACCTCAATTATGTAGAGTTAGAGTATCATGTGCACTAGACTTGGAATGTCAGTTGCACCCAGCTGGCTATGCTCAACAAACTGATGACTTTAAAGGTCAACAAACGTTCCCCTTTTGATGTAATTTTTATCAAATATTTAATTTTTTGTTTGTAAATTTTGTATTGCCAATAAGAATAAAAATTTATTTTATAGTGGAAATTAACATCAAGCTGTTGTAATAGTTTGAACATTTAATTTTTTTTTTTTCTTTGCCGAATTTTTCATTTGGTTTGAAAACTTGTACTGGTATTTCAACTCTCCCGATGGCACCCCTCTCCTGGTTGTCATCAGAGCCAGCCCTCCTCCCCCCTTAGTATGGTACTGATTCCATGTAATGCATTTTGTGAAATTTGGCCCAAGTTCTGTGCTTTGGTTACCATAATTTGAACTATTTTTCGTTCATCAATGTGGTCAATTTAATCTACAAATGACTGATAACAGGTTGGAAAAGTTTTATTCTATTATGTTATTTTAAATGAGACTTTCTGCAAAATATCAGTTATAAAATTAATCTCCTCCATCTGAGTAAAACTTGACTTTCTTCAACATTAAAATAAAAATATTTTTTGCATATCAGCTTTAAGGACAGTAGAGATAAACAGTGACTTGTGTTACACTGTGTTTAAGAAATTTGTTTTATACAAAGAAATATATAGTTAACTGCATAGGTGACAAAGATATTGAAATTACAGAATAGGTTAAACAATAGCCAAGTTTCTTTATATTTTTATTTTAAGAGGATGACATTTTGAGCTAGCACTCTTTGTCAGGTTGTATGATCTGATGAAGAGTGCTCATCCTCTTAAAATAAGAATATGAAAAACTTGGCAATTGTTTAATCTATTCTATAATTTAAGAAATTTGTTTACAGGATATGTGGCAGGTTACATATCCTGACACTGAAATTTAGAGTATGTGCTCATTGCTTCTAAGAAGTGACTGACTTGTGTTGCTGTACCTGAAATATCTTAATATCAGTAACAATGTTAGTGTTTATGGAACATTAATATTAGTATTTAAAGAAATTATAATTTTTATAAAACCATACTAATGAATGTTTTTTATGGAATGGTAATGATGATAATTGTTTGTGTTTATAAAACAGTACATAAATACAGAGTTTGGTTCTTCTTGAAGGTGCACATGGTTCTGGTCTTTGCTGTGATCCAGATGTCGGCAATGAAGACGTGTTTATGGTGAGTCATGGGTACTTTTTGTTAGGTCATGGTTGAAATGCAGAGTAAACTACTAGTTCAACACTTACAATGACTTACACCTAACTTGATGATAATTGAAAATTAATTAAACCATACTAATGAATGTGTTTATGGAATGGTAATTGTTTGTGTTTGTGGAACAGTAATAATGTTACTATTTATAAAACAGTACATAAATACTGTTTATATTCGTTCACAGCTTCTAGCAGTCTCATTTTAAACACCATTCTTCTGTGGTAACTTGTTTTCAAACAGTTTTTAACAACAAGTATATATATATATATATATATACTATACACACACACACACACACACACACACACACACACACTATAGTAGAACTATACTACTAACGTAACTTAAACTACTTAATTTAATTTAATTACTTTATTTAGTAAACTTAAAACTTAAAATTTAGTTTTAGTACT
>NW_013671215.1:30417-31538 GCF_000517525.1 Limulus polyphemus
GTGTGTAGAGAACTACTTAACATTAGTACATAGTGTGTAGAGAACTACTTAACATTAGTACGTAATGTGTAGAGAACTACTTAATATTAGTATGTAATGTGTAGAGAACTACTCAACATTAGTACGTAATGTGTAGAGAACTACTCAACATTCTTACATAGTGTGTAGAGAACTACTTAACATTAGTACGTAATGTGTAGAGAACTACTTAACATTAGTACGTAATGTGTAGAGAACTGTTCAACATTAGTACGTATTGTGTAGAGAACTACTCAACATTCTTACATAGTGTGTAGAGAACTACTCAACATTCTTACATAGTGTGTAGAGAACTACTTAACATTAGTACGTAATGTGTAGAGAACTACTTAACATTAGTACGTAATGTGTAGAGAACTACTTAACATTAGTACGTAATGTGTAGAGAACTACTCAACATTAGTACGTAATGTGTAGAGAACTACTCAACATTAGTACGTAATGTGTAGAGAACTACTCAACATTCGTACATAGTGTGTAGAGAACTACTCAACATTCTTACATAGTGTGTAGAGAACTACTTAACATTAGTATGTAATGTGTAGAGAACTACTCAACATTCTTACATAGTGTGTAGAGAACTACTCAACATTAGTACGTAATGTGTAGAAAACTACTCAACATTCTTACATAGTGTGTAGAGAACTACTTAACATTAGTACGTAATGTGTAGAGAACTACTTAACATTAGTACGTAATGTGTAGAGAACTACTCAACATTAGTATGTAATGTGTAGAGAACTACTCAACATTAGTATGTAATGTGTAGAGAACTACTCAACATTAGTACGTTATGTGTAGAGAACTATTCAACATTAGTACGTAATTTGTAGAGAACTACTCAACATTAGTACGTAATGTGTAGAGAACTACTCAACATTCTTACTTAGTATGTTGAGAACTACTCAACATTCTTACATAGTGTGTAGAGAACTACTTAACATTAGTACGTAATGTGTAGAGAACTACTCAACATTCTTACATAGTGTGTAGAGAACTACTTAACATTAGTACGTAATGTGTAGAGAACTACTCAACATTCTTACATAGTGTATAGAGAACTACTCAACATTAGTACGTAA
>NW_013671215.1:32538-48623 GCF_000517525.1 Limulus polyphemus
TCTAGTCACGTCTACTACTTTAAACTTAACCTAACTCTTCTTCGTGGTAACGTTAGTTTCTAAACTAAGTTTAACTAACTAAGTAATATATATATATATATATATATATATATACACACACACACACACACACACGTATGTGAACATTCATACGATTAAACTCATTTATTTAATCTTATTGATACCTAAAAATAGTTTTTGTCATATATATATACAGCATCTAGACCACTACTGTGTTGTATTCCAACCAGTCTAATGAGCACTGATATTGGGCAAAAGGACATATTGGCACTGGATATAACAGTTGTAGTGTGATTGACATATTATAACATATTCTTCTTTGCTTTCACTCATGGGTTCTTAGAATTACACTAAAATACTAGTTTTTTAACTCTTTAGAATTATCTAGTGTACATATTAAAACATAAATATTTATTTTGTGAACCAAAAAAAGAGATTGGCCTTGTTACTTCTCAAGAAAACAAATAATTGGAATACAGGTTTTTAAGGTTGCAGTTAGAGTTAAACAATGAACTTGAAGCACGAGAATCATTGTTATGAAGAAAACACCAAAATTATCTGTTTATTGGTTAAACAGATATGTGGATATTAAAAATGACTTACTAACAAATATAGTAAGTAATTTTTATGTTTAAAACCAAAAATCATTATAATTACTGTGTGTGTACGAAATCTTGTGTAGCTCATTGGTTTCAGGATGTTTTAGCAATTTTTTGAAAAAGCTGTTATAATTCAACTAGACCAAACTCCATGACCAATAAAAAATTGATAAATACATACACCTTTTTTTTCTTCTTATAACTTATAATTTCTTCTATTAAATAGTTGTTTCAATAAATAATGCAAGTTATGGTAATGATTTTTTCAGTATTATAGATTACTTCAACGGTATGCCTTTAACCATTACTCAAAGTATATAGTTTGGGATAAGATGGTGGAAGGATGTCTAAATAGTGAATTTGTGTGTAAGGATTTTGTCTTTTCTACGTTTTCTTTCTACTCAACATTTGTACACAATATATGGAGAACTACTCAACATTCTTACGTAATGTGTAGAGAACTACTCAACATTCTTACATAGTGTGTAGAGAACTACTTAACATTAGTACGTGATGTGTAGAGAACTACTCAACATTAGTACGTAATGTGTAGAGAACTACTCAACATTCTTACATAGTGTGTAGAGAACTACTCAACATTCCTACATAGTGTGTAGAGAACTACTTAACATTAGTACGTAATGTGTAGAGAACTACTCAACATTCTTACATAGTGTGTAGAGAACTACTCAACATTAGTACGTAATGTGTAGAGAACTACTCAACATTCTTACATAGTGTGTAGAGAACTACTTAACATTAGTATGTAATGTGTAGAGAACTGTTCAACATTAGTACGTAATGTGTAGAGAACTACTCAACATTCTTACATAGTGTGTAGAGAACTACTCAACATTAGTACGTAATGTGTAGAGAACTACTCAACATTCTTACATAGTGTGTAGAGAACTACTTAACATTAGTATGTAATGTGTAGAGAACTACTTAACATTAGTACGTAATGTGTAGAGAACTATTCAACATTAGTACGTAATGTGTAGAGAACTACTCAACATTCTTACATAGTGTGTAGAGAACTACTCAACATTAGTATGTAATGTGTAGAGAACTACTTAACATTAGTACGTAATGTGTAGAGAACTAAGTTCTCTACACACTATGTAAGAATGTTGAGTAGTTCTCTACACATTACGTACTAATGTTGAAATGCAACATTCTTACATAATGTACAGAAAACTACTGAACATTCTTAAATAATGTGTAGAAAACTACTCAACGTTGGTACATACGGTGTGAGGAACTGCTTAACATTGGTACATAATGTGTGGGGAACTACTGTGCTGTGTTATAGATCAAGAAAATAGAATTTAAACACATTTGATTTTATTGACTATTTTGAGTAGAGGAAAATGGAGCCAGAGAGGTTTGACATTCTAATATGTGAGTTTGTACTTTTAACAAGCAATAATGTTGGTTTTTAATGAGATCTGTGCTAAGAAATGTTAACTCTATGTTGCTAAATCTGAATAACAAATGTTTAGACATTGGAACTGCCCATGGATTCTCTATCTTCTTCGGGCTCCAGCACCACAAGTGGCAGTATTGCAGGACATGTCCAGCCATCATCTACAAATCCTAGTATACCAGGTGATTTGCTGTCAACCTCATCATCTCCATACACTCATCCTCATGCCAACTACCATCATCTCCATCGCATGCATTTCATGCGTTCCTCACGTATACCTCCAGGACCTAGCAACAGTAGTAGCATCAATGGAGTGGGAACATCATCTGGAGGTAAAGGAAGTGCAAATGGTCCAGGAGAAGAAGTAATAAACAGAGCAAGGACCAGCAATGATCTAGGGACTCAAGATATTGACAAGATTGAAGTCCTTTCTGGAGAATCTTATTCCTACGTGCAGTTTGCCAAGGATAAATCATCCAGATTTGATCATGAATACTCCTATCCTGTCATGGATCCATTAAAATTAAACAAACAGGATTGTGTATCTGCATGTAGCTACAAGAAACCTCAGTTCTCTGGTAAACAACCTTCCTTGTTGCCAACTAAGAACAAAAAGAAGCACCATAAAAGAGAATTGCAAAGACAGTCTCCTGCTGAATGGTCCCAGTGCCGTTATTGTCGGGAAATGTTTGATGAGGAAAAGAACTATCAGGGCAGCTGTGAGTATGCTTTTGATCCAGTGTTAACATGCATCAATGCTTCCACTTGTATGTCTTGTGCCCAGTGTATGCTGTACCACTGCGTGTCTGATGTAGAGGGAGAAGTCAATGAACATACTTGTTCGTGTAATACCTCTGATGACCAGTGTTGCCAACGCTGGATTGGACTAGCGCTTCTCTCATTCCTCATTCCATGTTTGTGGTGCTACCTTCCTTTACGAGCATGTCATCACTGTGGTCTCCGATGTCATCTGTATGGAGGTAGGCATCGAGCTACATAATCACCGTGCAACTAGTGCTGATGTATTGAAGATTTTTACCCTAGTGCTACGGTGTTAACAGATGTAGTGAATCTAACTTGTACTAGGTCAATATTTGGAAGCAGATTGATGTTGAAGTACTAATGCCAAACTGAGCAATATGTTTCTAACTCTCTTTATGGTTCGTAGTAGACCTTGATATTTATTACCCTGCTGAAAAGTAATAATTCTTTATAAAGAAGTGCTATTTTGTGAAAATATAATTGCAGTATTTAAGAGACAAGAGTTACTGATTTAAAATCCATAGCAGTCTGTAGTAGGCATTAGTTATTCATTAAAAATGTATAGCAGGCCTTTATTAGACATAATTTATTCATTAAGATGTATTGTTATCCTTAGTAGCCATCAATTATTCGTTTAAGATGTATAGTAGTTCTTAGTAGTCATCAGTCATTCATTTAAAATGTACAACAGTCCTTAGTAGTCATCACTTATTCATTTAAGATGTATAGTAGTCCTTAGTAGACTTCAGTTATTCATTTAATGTAAAATAGTCTTTTTTTTAGATAACAAATGTTCATTTAAAAATTAAAGCAGTACTTAGTACGTATTGGTTAATTGTTTATAAATATAAGTTATTCTTTATTTTAATCTGTAGTATTTATTTAGAGAAATTCTTTTTTTAAACTACGTAGTTGTTCTTGGAAGATGGGAAGTTTTCATGTTGTTCAACATTCCTTTGTCAGCAGGAGTTTATTCTTCTGTTAAAATGCGTATCAGTATTTTGTAAACCAGTCCTCCAAAGACAGTTTTAAATTGTTATGCAGTCCTTGGAAAACAGACGATCTGTTAAACTGTATAGCAGTCCTTGGAAGATAGGTGTTTTGTTAAACTGTATAGCAGTCCTTGCAAGACAGGAGTTCTGTTAAACTCTATAGCAGTCCTTGAAAGACAGGAGTTCCATTAAACTGTATAGCAGTCCTTGGAAAACAGGAGTTCTGTTAATGGGAAGTTAAAATGTTACGTAATTTTAGAGAATTTGAAAAGATCCTTTTGCTACACTAAAGTTGCTCGGAACAGACTCAAATTTTTGCGTTTTTTAATTGCTCTTGCAGTTCTTTACAAGGTCTGGGTTCCGTGTAAAATTTAGTATTATTCTTTATACTACTTATCTTATACATGTGCGTAAGGTTTTATTCAACACATCTACATTTTAGTGTTGACAGTTTAGCATAAAAAATTATAAAGACATGAACATACAAAAATGTGCAATATAAATGTTATGTTTATTGAATAAATGATACTATAGTATACTATATTACACTTTACCTTGTACTATAATATGTACTTAACCTATACTGTATTAAATATATATATAATCCTTGTAGTATACAAACCTGTAGAAACATTTTGTGGATAGAAGGAGGGTGGCATATTAATGAAATTTTATTTTATTAATTAAGGTTAAGTCATAAAATATTTAATTGTGGAACTTTCTAATTCATAAAGTTAACTAATAAACAAAGGAGCAAAGGGGTAAGTGTATTTTGTAAGGCAGGAACTACAGTAAATTCTAAAGGCTAGTCTTTGTTCTTGTTAATTATGTTAAATGTTAAGTTTTGTTCTGACAGGCGGTTTTGTAATTTAAGTGCTTTTCATATAATTCACTTGTTTATATGAATAAAACGATTATATGGATGACATAACGATGACAGTTATATTCTACAAGGACAGAGAGATTGTTGTAAGGGTACAATAATAATATGTTATTAGTAAAGAGAAGGTTATAAGCAAGATATATATTAATGTGTTAGAAGTAAAGAGAAGGTTATAAGGATGGTACAGTAGTAATGTGTTAGAAGTAACGAGATAGTTATAAGGATGATAAAATAATGTGTAGGAAGTAAAGAAAAGGTTATAAGGAAGATACAATAATAATGTGTTAGAACTAAAGAGAAGGTTATAAGGATGGTACAATGATATTGTTCTACAAGTAAAAAGATGGTTATAAGGAAGATGCAATAATAATGTGTTAGAAGTAATGAGGAGGTTATAAGGAAGATATAATAATAATGTGTTAGAACTAAAGAGAAGGTTATAAGGATGGTACAATGATATTGTTCTACAAGTAAAAAGATGGTTATAAGGAAGATGCAATAATAATGTGTTAGAAGTAATGAGGAGGTTATAAGGAAAATACAATAGTGTTAGAAGTAAAGAGAAGGTTATAAAGATGATATAATACAATGATATTGTTCTACAAGTAGAAAAATGGTTATAAGATTACAATAATAAAGTAAAAATGATGGTACAATAATAGTAACGTTCTGTAAGTACACAGAGAGATGGGGTTGTAAAGACAGTACAATAATGTAAAAATTGCCAGTGAAGAATGGAGTAGTGGCTTAAGATAGTCTTTTAAAAAACCTCTGTTGGATATGTAGAACAATGTTCTTATCAGATGAGACCTTATTGAAATCAAAGTACTCATTTACTGAGGGTTACCCCATAATGTATCCAGCCCACTGCTACTGTCACTCTGGTCTCGTGAAGTGTTTGTGCCTTATATATTGAGAATCTGTTACAATGAATTAATCTCATTCTCCCACTATTAACTTATCTTTAAAATCAAAGAATTTTCTAACGTTTTGAGGCCAAACTAAATTTTTGTTCTAATCAACTTAATTTTAGTATAAAAGTCAACTAAAATGAAAAGATCTTTAGAAAAGAATTATACTAGAACTAATGGTTTGGTTAAAAAAAAATTTAATATAAAGACAAAAATTAAAGTGTAATTACATAGTGCTATGATAAGAGTTACTTTATTTAAAAAAATGAGGATTATTGTACTTTTGTACTCATTTCAAGTTCTTGTATTTCTTTAATCGTGAAAATTTGAAATTATTATTAATTTGAACAAACCAAAATGCAAACTGCTTTTCTCACCAAATCTAAATTTGTATAATCAGCCTGCATGTGATCTAATAAGTTTATAAACGTCTAATACTTTAAGTATTTAACTATAAAGAGCAAAGATACATTAGTCCATTATGTATCAACCTTGAACATTGTAAATTGTAATCACTGCTCAAGTTATTTCATTTTATAAAAACATCTTGAAATTCATAGCAAAGGCAGTCAAAAATAAAAACTATGAGACAGAATCTGCCTGTATAGAAAGACATTGGTAATAGGACAACAGTATCAGTGTAGATGCCATTTCAAGCCAAAAGTAAGCAAATAAAGTAAATGTGACTTATTTTCTGGAGTTGTGCTGCAGATAGGTAAGCACCCAAATATATCTTTCACCATTAATTACTGTAGGTGTATTTTATAAAATAGGTTTTTTTTTATCAATCATCTTGCCAATACATGTAGAATAAAAATGTTCATTTGGCCAAGAACAGATAGCATTTTGTTTTTATATATATAAATATGTACTGATCGTAAACTTGTGAAAGAATTATGGAAAATTATCACCTTATAATTGGACGTCTTGCATCTTTAATTCTAGGGTGTGTGTGTGTGGGACCCAATAAGTTTGAAAGAGACCCCCAATCTTAAGGTATATGGGGTCCTTGGAGCCCACTTTTTAAAAATTACACAAACTGGTTAAAGTTTGTCGATTATGTAATTAAAATTAACATTAACTAAATTTTTCAAGTCATTTGTTACGGAGCTATAAGAATTATTGTATTTTAGTAATGGTTGTTTTCAAACTAGGTGTAGAAACAGTGAATGAAATCTATTCATGTCTGTCTTGTGTTGATTGTTTTTACCAAAGCTTTCTGGAAGAAGTGATTTAAGAAACAAAAATATTTGCATTTTGTTTCTAACAACAAATCCTGTAATACAAATTAGTATATATGGTAACCCTTAGCCATGTACTTGTCTCTCAAAGAAAAAAAAACCATTCACGTAGTAAAAATTTAAACTTGACCACAGAACAATGGTGAGAAAAGAAATTTAAATAGATGGTTCATTACAGTGATGGTGCAAATGTGGGATCGGGAGGGGGCAATTACCCCCAAGTGCTATGGGCTGGTCTCAGATTTTTTAAATATTAGGGACACCAAAAAAGTGTATTGCCCCTTGCACCACCACTGATTCATTGACCAAATGAATTTGTGAATCAGATAAACATTTCAAAACGTAATACAACTGAAAGTGTATTTTGTTTTGTTTCTAACTTTTATTTTTAAGTTGAATATGAGGGTTATGTATACACGTATGTATATAATTTTACAAGTATAACATTAGAGGTGATGTAAAATTCAAGAATAAATAAATATAACAATATCCTCTACATAAGACTTGTTGAGCAATATTTTGAACAAATGTTCTTTGTCAAGGCAGATCATTTGCTTGCCTAATAATTATTTTTGTTAGGTGATATTATGTGCTTATTTATTCTTTGTGTATGCATATAACTGTACTTTCCACAACAGGATTGGCCAAAAAAAAACTTTTTATTTTCATGTTACTGTAATAATAAATCCTCCTACTATTTTGTTTGACATATGAATGTAAAATGTACTAGTTTGTAAATAGTTAGTAAGAATAAAATGCAGTTTTATTTATTTATGTGAGTATCTTTAGCATAGTGAGCCAGATTGTTACTATACAATAGTTTTGTAAAAATGCCCTAACTGAACTCTCGGGTAATTCTGGTTAATTTTTTTTTTTTTTGGTTGAATTAATATGATATTTGATTTTATAGTTTCAATTACACACTAATTCAGACCTGACATTTGTTTTTAAAGAACATTTTTGACATAGTCCTTCTAATTTTTTACGGAGCATAAAACCCTTTAACACGTATATATGGGGTTTATTATGTTATTTCAGTGCAATAAAAATCCTAATATTATAGATATATTTGGTTGATGAATGGTGTTATTATATGATAATTAAGACTTTAAAGTAAGACACTGTGGTACATTTTGTTAATGTAAAACAGCTGAAAAATCAAAAAGTTTATTTAATTTCAAGCTATCTGGTGTTAGTAGATATACTCTAAATCGTAAAACAAAATTGCAATAATAATTTGGGCATTTAAACACAGTGAATGACTGAAATAAATCATGTTAATTGCTGTGCAAGTGTAAAAGTCTTGCAATATCGGTTTTGTTACTCTAATACTCATTCCAGAATGCTATGTAAAAGAGACCTAATTATATGGGTTTTTTCTTTTTGTCAGTGTCATCTTAAGTTAATTAACTAGCATTAATCTTTATTGGTCAGTTACTTATCAGTGACATATTACATTGTTGAGTGTAATGTGTTAATATAGTGTTAAATGTCTCCCTTATGTTAGGCCACATAGCTTTTGTACCATGCTGTATCTGTCATATTTTGCTCAGTTAAGTAAACACTATTTCTGTCTTTCATCTTTTAAGTAACTGTTTGGACTTTTCAATCTTCTCTTGAAGGTACATTGTTGACTTGAAAGATTAAGACTTGTTGTACGTGTTGTGTTGAAAAGTTTTACAATTCCTATTGTTAGTCCTTACATAATGGAGTAAATACATTGTATATTTAATAATAAAATCATTTTAAAGACAACAATGTACCTTTAACATTCTGAAGATTGAGACTCCATTTTGTATATATTGTTGTGAGTAATGAAAACTTCTGACACCAGGTGGTATGCTTGTTGAAATATATTAAACCCTTGAAATGAGGCAGCTATTTGCATCTTGCTCATTACTTGTATATTCACCAAGTCAGACTGTGTATTTTAGTCATTGAAAGCATAGCCAATCTTCTAGGCAAATTAATAATATATATCTATATATAAATATATCTGTACGTGTCAATAACAATAAAAGTTTACTACTAGTTGTAAGTGGTTTTTCTTTCAAGCATGTGTTCCTAATGTGTTTTTTTTTATCAGGAGCACAATATTAACAAGTTTTTTTTTAAATTATCCCGCAAAATGCTTTTGATTTCATGATTTCTCACGTGACATTTTTTAGTTCTTGTTAGTTTTGTTGGACTACTTCAGGGTATTTTAAAAAAAGGCTTTTTTTTTTACCAATTTAACAACTGAGAAGTAAACAGGCTCAACTCCTATTAGTTTCATAAGCGATATCAAAATATCAAACAGGCTTAGATCCTGCTAATCTAATAATAATCAAGTTTTATTGCAATATCGTGAGTGACCTACTTCACATTGATTAGAAAATGTCCAATTTTATCATTCAGACCACTTAAGAACTACGCATACAACTCCTCAGTACCAAATAGTCTACAGAATCTGAACTGAAAAGTATAACACTTACAAGGCTGAACGACACAAACCTCTTCCTAAACTACTTGTAGTACTTTTCAAGTTCACTCTTATAAGGCCTAACAACACAAACCTCTTCCTAAACTACTTGTAATACTTTGTAAGTTCACTTTTACAAGGTTTAAACTTGTTTACAAACTATTGTAAAAGCTTTAAATCTCTTACTTCAAAGCATACAACTAAATGCCCAGTGACTTTACAATAGAACATAGACATATCTTGCCATTAGCCTGAAGACTTTATTAAGTGAATTCCTGGTGGAATACATAAGCTTGACTGAATTAAAACAGAGAGCTTTTCACCAACAAACACTAACCAGGAGTTGAAGCTTACATTCTTAAAACTGGAACTGTCGAGGATTTTGGACTGTAATATTCAAGTCAACAAAAAACAGAATTCACAGAGGAATTAGGCCAAAGCTAAACATTACGGACTGTGACTAGGTTAGATTATTATGTATATTGTTCATTTTATAGTTTGTTTCAAATTCTAAACTGGTTTATTTACTTGTTGGTTTGACACTTATAATAATTTCTACCATAACACAAGGCTTAAGGTTTCCAAAGCCTTTTCCTAATTACATACATTCACACTTACAAGATTTAAACTACACTTAAATGAGAAAATAAATTTGTTCAACATAATCCTGCCCAGCTAAACTTGGTTTATATTTTTAAAGGGATAATCTGCATATTGTAAAGAAGAGAGAAAAAGTTAGGTATAATTAGAGAATAAGGAAGAGTTGATTAATTGGTTGGTTTGAATTTCTCGCAAAGCTACACGAGGGCTATCTGCACTAGCCATCCCTAATTTAGAAGTGAAAGACTAGAGGGAAGGCAGCTAGTCATCACCGCCCACCATCGACACTTGGGCTACTCTTTTTATCAAGGAGTAGTCGGATTGACCATCATATTATAATGCCCCCATTGGCTCAAGGGGGCGAGAATCTTTGGTGGAGCAGGGATTCGAACCGTCGAGCACCCTAACCACCTGGCCATGCTGGGCCAATATGGAAGAGACTTAGCATGTAAGTAACAATGGAATATACAATAAAGATGTGCATAAATGCCAACTTTATTAACTTGGCTTATCAGTAGAGACATTCTCAAAATTGTTCTGTACATTTGAAATATTTAAGAGCAGATATTGTGTTTGTATTAATACAAGCTAAATCACTTACGAATGTTAGTTTGAGGTTTATGTTTCAGTCAGTATTTAATGCTTCCTGCATGAAACTGTTGTTTTATTATTCCTGTGAGATTAATCACATGTTATAACTTGGTTGTATTCAGATTAGTGTTAGTTATGGCATACATTCAGTTACACAGTTTATTAGCTGTGAAATTAAGTTTATCCATTAGTTGTGGTACCATTACCAAATAAATTTCCGTTAAAAGTGAAAACGTTGTTTCTGAACTTAGGCCTACAACTAACTATGTAGAAATCACAGTAGCCTGTAGCAAATGCTAAGGAATAAATAAATTAATTTGTTATTGTTATATGTACTGAATCTCACATTATTTTTACCATATAATCTAAAGAACATGTAACAATAGAACACCTTACAACAACAACAATATATAGGTGTATTTCTAATATTTATATACAACACATATATCATTAAAATCACTTGAAGTAAGCCTAGAAAGGTTTCCTTGACATCAATTGAAACTGAAGATTAATGGTCAAGATTTTAGAGGCTTATTTTATACAGTACAAATCAGAAAGGTTAAGCTCTCCCAAATCTACAACTTGTGAGCAAATGTTAATTTAAATACATCTTGGTCTGTGAACTTCAGTTATATCTTTACCATGGTCCTGTTTTGGTTGCATTGCCTGCTTACAGTAGGGGTTCCATTTGTAATTCAAGTAGACATAGCACTGGACATCACTGGTCTAAATTGATATTTTACACTGTGAAGTTTGGTTCCACACCACTTGTATTTTATACCAACAACGTGACAAACTGGACGGTAGTAGAAGTTGATATTTTGATGTACTGGATAGTCAAGATGGCTCCATATCAATGGTCTAACCAAAAGTTGAAACTGATATATGAAGCTCCGGACTAGGAATATTAGGACACAATCCATGTTTTCCCACTTTAGGTTTTGGCAGATCACAAGGACAACTCTGGAGAGGTAGGGAATAAAAGTACTCATGTTCCAGTGCCTGTCAAATATATGAATAGATGTCATTCGGAACAAAAACACTGGGTCAGTTACATAAGAACAGTTAGAGCAATAATAATATTTTATATTTATTCCTTAGAAGTATTACATCTACTATGTTGGTAAACAAAAGTGCTTTATAAAAATTAAAATCCGCATATACATAAAAACTAATTGTAGTACGCCATAATACAGCTGTAATTGTCAAAACCATCACCACATCATTGGTCTTAAGATACTTCCCAAGTCAAAATATACGTACCAATGAAGCAAATAAAAATAATCATGTAATAGGTTTTTCACATACTCAAAATAGGTTCACCCAATTCATCATTAAATACATCACCCATTATATCACTATATAACCAGTGGAAGGGGTAAAATAAAGGACAGACAGGCCTGGGGCTAAATTTTTCTACTGGGCTTATTATGTTTGCGACTAAAAACTAAGGTTAAAAAAAAAACAACTAAACCTCATAATGGGCTGCCTTTATCTGCCCCTGGCTGCAACATCAAACATTCCTGATTATAGTAATTTTTTCATTGTTTAAATCTTTCCACCAAATTAACTAGTTTACAAGATTCATTATCCAAATTTTGAACAGATCATTTTGTAACAAGACTATTAAGTTTCATAAGATATGCTATCCTAGCAAGAAGTATTATACTGAAGGCAAAGATGATGGACACATATATGAACTATAATAATACTGAGACACTTTGTATTATGTGTACACAAATACTTCAACAACTGAAGCACTACGACATGTATAACACTACAGTTTTTTTTCTTTTCCAAAGGTATAATGGACAATATAATATATGACATAGAGGCCTAATGCATTATTTCATTTGTCACATCCTCTGTGTCAATATAATATATGACATAGAGGCCTAATGCATTATTTCATTTGTCACATCCTCTGTGTCAATATAATCTATGACATAGAGGCCTAATGCATTATTTCATTTGTCACACCCTCTGTGTTAATGGAGCTTATTTAATCATTATCCTCACACATACTGCGTACAGGATAATCAGTAGTGTCAATATCAAATGATTCCTGTGCAATCAGTTCTTGAAAAAAAATCTCACTTCTTTCACCCTTATCACTTGATCCACTAGACATGCTAGAATCATCCTCATCACTTGATCCACTAGACATGCTAGAATCATCCTCATCACTTGATCCACTAGACATGCTAGAATCATCCTCATCACTTGATCCACTAGACATGCTAAAATCATCCTCATCATTTGATCCACTAGACATGCTAGAATCATCCTCACCACCAACAGATCAATTTCATTGTACATCTGTGACTTCAGTTTCTTGGCTGCATATTCTATAGACATGTTCAATGGATTTGTTTCAAATTTCCTTTTCCTACTTTTTGCCATAAACTTTTCCAAGGCTGCTTCTAATATTTATTCCTTTTCCTCATGTATGAATACAAAATAATGTTTTTAATCAATAGAAAGTTATCCACTGTTGCATGTTTTAAACTAATCCTTTGGTCAGAGAGTATGCTGATAAGGTGACTAAACCCTGCCTCAACAAAACTATTTCTGGGCCCTATGCAGAGCATTATTTCCACCAGTATACAAACATTCTTAAATTCCTTCCTTCTGTATAGAAGTACACTCTCCCAGGGATCCTTTCATCTAGTACTTAACCATTCTCTTGAATTCTTTCTATTCTGAGCTTATCTTAGTTTTATTAAAAAATTTCCTTTTTAGTGTCTTATAAAAATGCTGTGCAAGTAAATTTAACCTTTTCACTACTCTGTACATCGTATGACGTTTTAGTTTTCCCCACCACTGTTTGAAATCCCAGCTGATATTTGTTTATACCAGTGACCATAGATATCACTCCTGATGCCTATACATAGCATAAAAAATGTATATGGTGTAAATATTAGGCATTTATACAGTCATTATAGTGACTTATATTAGTGTTAAGCGTAATACTTGTACAATATAGTTGTCAATGTCCTATAAGACAATACCGAAATAAACTGGTATACCTTGTTTGACTGTCCTAATAAAAATCTGTTCTTATTCAGAGCTAGTTTTCCTTGCCTGACTTCCATTACTACAAAAGCTATTGCTGAATAATTTAGATACATTATCTTTCAATTCTATGTGAAACACAGTGAATGCCTAAAGCCGAAGGTGATTGTTATTTTTCAGTTTTGTCAGCAATCCATTGTAAACTCCAGTATTAACACAGGGTCAATCAGCTGTAGTTGAAACTAGCAGTTAAGTGTGTTTCTATGCTAAAATTGAAACCTTTTCATCACCTTCGAATACATCACCAATTTTCCTTTTAGATTACTTGCATCTGGTTCACCAAAGCTGTCAATGTCCTGTAAGTCAACACCAAAATAAACTGGTATACCTTGTTTGACTGTCCTAATGAAACCACTGCTACTTTCGCACGAATATAAAACCACTGCTACTTTCTACTGAATATAAAACCACTGCTACTTTCTCACGAATATAAAACCACTGCTACTTTCTCACGAATATAAAACCACTGCTACTTTCTCACGAATATAAAACCACTGCTACTTTCTCCTGAATATAAAACCACTGCTACTTTCTACTGAATATAAAACCACTGCTACTTTCTCACGAATATAAAACCACTGCTACTTTCTCACAAATATAAAACCACTGCTACTTTCTTACTGAATATAAAACCACTGCTACTCTCTACTGAATATAAAACCACTGCTACTTTCTACTGAATATAAAACCAATAAAATAAATGTACAGTATAATCTATATAAAAAATAATCCTAGTAACTGTTAACACAGAAATTTACTAAAAACAACATATGTATAGGCTTACCAGTTTATAAAAAATCAACAAACAGATAATGCTGTGCATAAAATAAAAACATTTATTTATAGTTAAACTGGTACTTAATTAGTAAAGGCTACAAAATCAGTTCTCTAATTACCTTGCTATATGCTCACTTGACACAAAGTTAACAAATAACCAAATCTAAAGTTTGAAAGTAACTTGAAAATCAGTTAAAATGCATATCATCAAGTTAGGCCTTAGCCAATAACTTATATGTGCATACAAAGTCAATAACAACTTTAATGTAAAATAAGCCTAACTGAATCGATGAATATATCTAACACACAATAACCACTTTTCCCTCGCTTTGTGAATATGCTTGCAACTTGCATACAAATATAGGCCTATACAGGCAATGTTATAGTATAGTGACTGTAAAATGTAGGTTGTTGATGATACAGATTGTACTTGTAATAATAAACAATGAAGTGATGTCATTATAAATTTCAGTAGTGAGTACTAAAACAAGATAATATATTTACCTAAAGCAATTTTGTGTGTTTTATAATTCAAATGGCGAGTGACAGTGTATTTCGTTATGAATTCAGTGCCATATATATACTTGCCCACCTCTTGCTGACTGTGCCTTTCACTTTTCTTTTTAATCTCTTTTTGCTGTGTTTAGTACAAATCTAACACTAAATGTTTGTTATAATGGCTCTTCCTAAGGTGTCCTCTGAAGAAAAAAATCCAGTTTGTCCACCATTGCCAAATGTTTACAACTGAACAGAGTTTCACTGGATAAACTAAGACATGTTTACAAGTGAAACCAGAATTGAACTATTACTATCTTGGATCTATATAGTTCATCAAATGCAAGTTAGGTCACAATCAATTTTGTTAAAGCTTTTCTTGCTCTTCTGAATTTGCTAATAATTAATAACCAATTTTATAGTTTAGAAACTTTAACACATTGACTTAATTTCTCAGTTACAAATATTGGATGTCTTTATAATACAACAAAATAGTTCATTAATATCACATTACTGTGTGTGTAACATCACTAGTCCAAGCCAATTAAAATTAAAGTACTAGAGTCGTAGCACCCAACAGGGTCACACAAGTTATCTGTGAGTTTCTTCTGTGTAAACAAACAACCAGTGATTGTGTGAACAGTGAGCATCATGACAGACTTGATGGAGGGCTCTAATAAGCCCTCACAAAACCCATTTTAGAATATTAAGACATATAGAACCCTACAGTGATGACCACTGTAGCTATATTACGTACCCAGAAATGCTGACAACGATAATGAATGTAGCTCTATTAAATGTACAAGAATACCGACAATACATTTGAATATGAAGACATAAAACCCTACAGTAATAAACACTATAGCTCTGTTAAATATACAAGAATACTGACAATACTTTAGAATGTTAAGACATATAGAACACTTTAACAATGAAGATCATAAGACTTGAAACATAAAGACAACTTACTTTAGAATGTTAAGACATATAGAACACTTTAACAACAAAGATCATAAGACTTGAAACATAAAGACAACTACTTAGTTATCAACATTACTTTAGAATGTTAAGACATATAGAACACTTTAACAATAAAGATCATAAGACTTGAAACATAAAGACAACTACTTAGTTATCAACTTACTTTAGAATGTTAAGACATATAGAACACTTTAACAATAAAGATCATAAGACTTGAAACATAAAGACAACTACTTAGTTATCAACTTACTTTAGAATGTTAAGACATAT
>NW_013671215.1:49442-51482 GCF_000517525.1 Limulus polyphemus
AATTCAGTGAGGAAGATAAGAATCCAATGGCCACTGTATTAAGAACCTACTGAAAGATGCAGCTTCAATTCTTTTATCAGAATCATACACCAAGAATTTACTCAAAAGGTCCCGAGCGATATTGGATACATCGGGAACCAGTTGTTCTAATGGCATCACGGAATACTCTGGGAAGGAAATCTTGTTGTAGTCTGGCAGCTCCGTAATGCCCTATCAAACAATGTCAAGGAATGGACACTGAACAACTCTTTTTCAAATTTCAGCCACACCTTAACACATGGTGGATAAAAAGTTATTCTATAAACTGACAAATGTTCATGATGAAATATTTTTCCTGCTGTTTTTATGAAATTTCTAACAATTTAAATACAAATAAAAAAATAAGGCGTTTTTTAATGCTCCGCCATTTTTAAATAAGAAAGGTCAAACAATATTTTTTTTTACAAAACTTTTTCATGTAGGTATTCTGTTACCAACAGCATAAAGTTATAAGAAAGAAGGGTTAAGTTTAATGTGATATACAAAATATCCCATCAAACATATATGTAAATATCTGTAAACAATACTTTACATTTGTACTATAACTTTCACTGTAGTGTATCATCTCATGATAAATGTGAAAATAACAGAAATATTGAAAAAAAAGTGGCCCCTATTTCTCTTAAAAAGCATTTTAAACAAGTCATTGCAAATATGATTTTATTTGTATGCATCAAGAGTACATATACATAGTAACGTAGTTACAGTTTAAACTAAAGAGGCATTTAGAGACTTATTAACAAGTTACATCACCAAACAAATGCTTAACTAAATAAATATCAGGTAATGATCAAAAAACATGTTACTTACAGGCCAACTCTGTTCATCAGGTGTCCCCAGTGCTCGAAGCACAAGTGATAGTTGTTCAATATCATTATCACCCTGGGAAATAATATAAACCATTCTAGCCTAAGTCACATAGTTCTCAATTAAAATATTAATGGTCACAGAATATCTTTTACACAATGTACCATAAAGTAACTTCTTAACATGCAAGATAGCAGATAACAGGGATGTATTTTTCAAATTTCGACATTTTAATTATCTGACCTGTTAAACAGCTAAAGAACAATTTTATAATGAAATTATTAAAAGATATGGCTGATTAAGTTATAAGATTTAATGCCAAAAACTCCATGTATCCACATGCAAGTTCCAGCAGATTATCAGTCGGTAGGTTCTTATCACAGTGGCCATTGGATGCTTAATGTCTCGCTGAATGACATCTTCACACCATCCTTCAGTAGGTTCTCATTGAAACATTGTGGTAATTTGAGGTATTTTTTGTTAATTTCAATGCTTCATACAGCAAGAAATATATATATATATGCCAAGAATGGCATGTATCGCTCAGTACAATGAAATATTGTGCAGAATTAGCTAATGCATTGAAGATGCGTGACTATGAAAGAAAAAGTATGTTAAGTATAAACCAAGATGTGTGTAATCGGCCTTGAGAATGATTATGCAAACTTCATTAGAAACTGGACACGAGATCTACATTGATAAACTGATGCCAGCATAGCAGAGACAAAGCTACAAGAAATGTTTATATTAACTTGGATAAAACTTCCAAATAAGGGGATAGTTGGAACTTTGATGTCCAGAAGACGAAGTAGTTCTTAATACAGTGGCCATTGGATTCTTATCTTCCTCACTGAATTGCATCTCTACACCATCTTTCAGTAGGTTCTTAATACAGTGGCCATTGGATTCTTATCTTCCTCACTGAATTGCATCTCTACACCTAAAGTAAGTTGATAACTAAGTAGTTGTCTTTATGTTTCAAGTCTTATGATCTTTATTGTTAAAGTGTTCTATATGTCTTAACATTCTAAAGTAAGTTGATAACTAAGTAGTTGTCTTTATGTTTCAAGTCTTATGATCTTTATTGTTAAAGTGTTCTATATGTCTTAACATTCTAAAGTAAGTTGATAACTAAGTAGTTGTCTTTATGTTTCAAGTCTTATGATCTTTATTGTTAAAGTGTTCTATATGTCT
>NW_013671215.1:52175-53538 GCF_000517525.1 Limulus polyphemus
CTTCCAATATCAATAACTTATAATAAAAAACAATATTGTCTTTAACTATACAAATATGTGAAAGATGAGTACATTTATCTTTGAAGCAAGGTTTCACTGACTGAATTGCTGAGATGAAATAAGAAATGATAAATCAACAAATAAAAACTACAGAAAACCTGCTTCACTCATTCAAACACAGCAAACAGTCTTATGCACTTTTAATGATAAAACCTTGCAAATTATGACATCAATAAACTTGATTCAGTATGTGTGGGAAAACAGTGATTAACAGAGTAATATAGTAAAGGAGAGGGAGATACAAGAATAAAGCAGCATTAACATTAATAAAATACTATACGCAACAACAACATTCTAGCCAATTAACCATTGTATGCAATCCTAGTCAAAAAAAAAACTTCTGGGCAGAAATATAATTTCCTGGAAAACAGTCCGTGTCTGGCAAACTTCTGAATCAAAATACAGCATTAAAATTTAGAAACACCACATTTCAGAAAGAACTGGTGTCTCTATAAAAGGAACTAAAGAAAGAAGTGAAAACGGCAAGTATTTACCTTGATGAATGCCATACAAGCATGGCTCTGTCTAATGTAACACTATATGGTCAAAGCCAGAGCAAATCTGACGAAATGACATCACCAAAACATATTTTCAAAAATTGTGTCTTTTATAATTTTTCCACAAGCTACAACGAGTTATCTACACATGAAGGGAAAGCACCCACTGCAACTCTTGAGCTAATATTGTCTTACTGAAAAGAGGGATTTAACTGTCATTCTTATAGCTCCATCACAGCCCCAAAATTTGAAGCATGTGTTTTTGGTAATCCATTTTTTTTATTAAATGTTATTAATATTAATATTTTGATTAAATGAAATCTTGAGTAACATAAGTGTTTATTTTATCAAGACGTAACAATTACCATCAATATACTTTATTTTACTATGATTAACTAATTTTTATTTAAACCTAATATTTTTAGAATTAACTTCCACTGAATTGTTTACTTAATTATATTCAAAAGTTAATTTATACAAGAGAAAAGTTTGTACATATAATAAAAAATTTATGTACACTTACCCTGAACAGAGGGAAGCAGTTTAATATTTCTACAAAATTCTGTACATATAATAAAATAATTTATGTACACTTACCCTGAACAGAGGGAAGCAGTTTAACATTTCTACAAAATTCTGTACATATAATAAAAATTCATGTACACTTACCCTGAACAGAGGGAAGCAATTTAACATTTCTACAAAATTCTGTACATATAATAAAAATTTTATGTACACTTACCCTGAACAGAGGGAAGCAGTTTAATATTTCTCCAAAATTCTGTACATATAATAAAAATTTTATG